>NC_090407.1:27212859-27482859 GCF_036365525.1 Heterodontus francisci | reverse complement strand
TCCACAAGCATATAACAGTCGCCTGTGCTGTATTATAGTGATGCCTCCGAATGTAATGTAAATGGAGCAACGCATTCTCATTAGTAGCTGGCACTTCCTAGCAGGAAGACGAAGGGGGAGGGTGTTGTTGTGGGAGCACTCAAATGGAAATCTGCCCCCATACTTCACCCCTCTATTTTACTTGTCTTCCTGCTTCCCTGCTGCAGATAAAGAGTGAAGACTTGTGAATACCATTACAAGTGTGAGAGATTCCAGTTCTCTACCAACAATAGGCTGGGCATCAGCTCATGAGACCAATGAGATTGTCAGCCCTGTGTACCTGTTGAATCTCCTGGGGTCAGTTTATTTTAATACAGCTCTGCCCGCCTGCAGTCAGTATAATAAGGAAGAAAAAAACTTGCATTGATATAGTACCTTGCACAACCACGGGATGTCCCAAAGAGGAAATTAGGTCATCATCACCATTAGAACCCTTCCTGTTCATACCAGAGGTACCCACAAGGAAAAATCTCTTCCAGAGCTTGTGGCCCTTGCCCTGAATCGAATAGGATGCTGAGGTGGCAAACAGACTGGTTGATTCTGGGAGTATAACACCGCTATTACACTGTGATGATGCTTCTGAACATTTTGTCCAATGTAACTGCTGAGAGGTGGTGTTGAGGGGCTGAGGTTAGGGAGAAATTTAACATCACCACTTGACCTTTTATGGTGATGTTAAGGAAGGTTCCTTTGAGTAGGTCATTGTGGGAGGGATGTTCATATTGGAATAGTCATATGTAGGACCTGGATGGAGTGAGACAGATGGGCTGGGCTGGATAAGCTTTGCTCCCTGTGGATTATTTGACGTCATTTGTACCTAGCTCCTCCCCATTAGGCGGTTGATGTTTCCCTCAAGTTAGGCCCCAGATGTAAAGGCTTTCGCCTTTCCTCTGGATACTGGCCTATGAGGTCGAGAGAGGGCTGCAGATGCTAAGCAAGTCTGCACCTCCTGAAACCATGCTAGGCTACGAAGCACACAAAGAAAGGTAACCTTTCAACTTGGAAGCTGGAATGTGAGGACTGTATGTCCTGGAATGAACAGTGAACCACTCTCCATGGCTAGTGTATGCAAGACAGCCCTCATTGACCGTGAGCTACACAAGCTTGGTATTGACATTGCTGTTCTGCACGAAACCAGATGAGCCAACACAGGCTCTATTCGAGAAGCTAATTACATGTTATACTGGTGTGGAAAGAGCGCTGAAGATTACCGTGAGCATGGTGCAGGCTTCGCAGTGAGCAACCGGCTGGCACAGTCAATTGAGCCACTATTAGCAAATGGAGCATCTCATCTCCCTGCGGATATCATCCTATGGAGGCACAGTAAACATCATATGCGTCTCCGCACCAACTCTGAATGGTGGAACCTCAGATGAAGAGCATTTTTATGACTGTCTAGGTGACATTCTGAGGAACATCCCAAATGGCAAGAGGCTGTTCATCCTGGGTAACTTCAGTGTACGTGTTGGGGCTGACTGTGATTCATGGACAACGTGCCTCGGTTGTCATGGAGTGGGCAAGATCAACGATAAAGGACAATGCCTTCTTGAGCTTTGTGCCCTGAATGAACTCTGTATCACCAACACCTTCCAGGGCAGACATCGCCACAAGGCATCATGGCGTCACCCAAGGTCTGGTCATTGGCACCAACTAGAGCTAGTGATCATGAGGAGAGGCAATAAGCCCAGTGTTCTTCAGATCCACACCTACCATAGCACAGATTGCGACACCAATCACTCTCTTATCAGCAGCAGAGTGAGGTTGCACCCCCGAAGGTTTCACAGCTCCAAACACAAGGGCCTGCCACACATCAACATCCCTTGCATAAGCAATGTTGCCAAATACCAGCATTTTGCACTGTTGCTAGAATGCTTGCTACTCACCAAAGCCTTAACGCGAAGCACCAATGCCAGCATCGATGAAACTTGGAAGTCTTTAAGTTCAATCATCTATGAAGCAGCAGAAGCATCATTTGGTAAAGGCAGAATCCTCAATAAGGGCTGGTTTGAGGCCTACTCAACTGAGATGATATCTGTCATTGATGCAAAGAACAGAGCCTACATAATGCACAACATAAACCCAACAGCTAAGACACTGCATGACCTGAAAGTAGCCAAGACAACCATACAAAGGAGGGAGATACTGTGCAAAAAAAACTGGATCAGCTTATGTCAAGAAATCCAAACTGCATTTGACAAAGGAAATCAACGAGTTATGTACAAAGGGAACAAGAGAGGCTTGGCCCTGCCATCACCAAAGTTGCTCCCTTGAAGTCGGCAGATGGTGAAGTACTCACCGACAGAGGTAAACAGATGTCCCGCTGGGCTGAACGCTCCTATGAGCTGTACTCCTGTAAGTTGGACATCTCCCAGTCTTCACTCAATGCTGTCCCGCAACTTCCTGTCATGGATGAGTTAGATGAAGAACCCTCATCACTGGAGCTCGAGAAGGCCATAGACCGCCTAGAGAACAGAAGGACACCGGGCAGGGCTGGAATCTCAGCCAAATTGCTCAAGCACAGCAAATCCATCTATTGCCACGCCTTTATGATCTTCTCCTTCTCTGCTGGAAAGTAGGCTCTGTTCCACAGGAGATGAGTGATGCCAAAATCATCTCACTATCCAAAAACAAAGGCAACAGAGGAGACTGCAACAACTATGGGGCATTTCCTTAGCATCAGGGGAAGGCATTTGCTAGGGTTGTACTTAAACGACTCCATCTACTTGAAGACTGAGTGTACCCGGAAGCACAGTGCAGTTTCCGTGCTGGCAGATCTATTGTGGAGATGATCTTCTCCATTGGCCAACTAGAAGAGAAGTGTAGGGAACAGACTATACCCCTTTACCTTATCTTTGTAGATCTCACTAAGGCATTTGACACCATCAGCAGAGGGGGGCTCTACAAGATTTTGGGAAAAATTGGCTGTCCACTGGTTCCTCAGTCTCATCCGCTCCTTCCATGACAACATGCACTGCATTGTACAGTTTGATGGCTCCACTTCCAACAGTTTCAGAGTGAAGAATGGAATGAAACAGGATTGTGTCCTAGCCCCCACTGGCCTAGCTAGCGATGCCCACATCCCATGAATGTATTAAAAAAAAAGGTGCCAGACAATCTGTCCCTTGATGCAGAGCTCGATACACACATGGGGAAAGCAGCTACCACCTTTGGCCGACTTGCGAAACATGCATGGAACAACACCAAGCTGATGTTTAAGTCCAAACTGATGGTTTATAAGGCCTGTATTCTCAGCACCTTGCTATCTGGCTGTGAAACATGGGTGACTTACAGCTACCAGGAAAAGAAGCTCAATAATTTCCATCTTCACTGTTTGCAGTGCATTATGGATATAACCTGGCAGGATAAAATCACAAATGTGGCAGTCCTCTCAAAGGCAGAGCTCCCAAGTGTGTTGGCACTAATCAAACAGAGGTTGCCTGGGTAGATCGGATGCGTCCACAGGATGGAAGATGGTCCCATACCCAAGGACCTTCGGTATGGTGAAGTGGCCGGGTCCAGACGGCCAGTGCGACGCCCAAAGCTCCACTTCAAGGATGCTTGCAAGCACGAGAGGAAGGCCCTAAAGTCGGCTATCACACATGGGAGTCACTTGCTGGAGAAAGAAGGAAATGTGACACATCCTGTGGACTGGTGTGCGCTACCACAACAACCAGTTGCTACAGCGGCTCGGCAACAGGTGCCAACGTCAAAAAGAACAACTCATAGCGTCACTTGGGAGTTGCACTAGTGGCAGAACCGGCCTCTCAAGGATTGGACTTCTCAGCCATCAGCACAGGTGCACCAAGAGAAGACACCCCATCTAAATGGATTGTTTGCTGTGCATCCATCATCTTTCATAGATGAACAATTGCATTTACATAGTGCCTTTAATATAGTCAAACGTTCCAAGGTGCTTCACAGGCATTTTCAAACAAAATTTGACACTAGGCCAAATAAGGAGATATTAAGGCAGATGGCCAAATGATTGGTCAAAGAGGGAGGTTTTGGGGAGCATTGTAAAGGCGGAGAGGCAGAGAGGTTTAGGGAGGGAATTCCAGAGCTTGGGGCCTGGGCAACTGAAGGCACAGCTACCAATGATGAAATGATTAAAATCAGGGATGCACAAGAGGTCAGAACTGGAGGAGCGCAGCAATCTCGGAGGGTTGTAAGGCAGGAGGAGCTTACAGACATAGGGAGGGGCCGAGGCTATGGACCTGAAGAATGGCCTTTTGGATACGATCCAGTGACAGACTGCCCTGGCTGTGCTTAGTGCTGACACAGAAACAGGACCCCAGTGGGAACCAGGGCCTCCGGGAGAGGAGGGAAGAAAGTTTGAGGGACACAGAGAAGGAAGTGGTGGCAATGTACAGCAGGCCTTTCAGTAGAGGCTTAACATTTCGGGTGGATTCCTTCAGGCTTGTGCCTGTAGATGTTGCTCACTGGTTGTGTTTGGTGTTGTACAGTCCATCAGCTCCGAGTTACACTGGGGACCCAGTTCTTCCTCACACCATTCACCAGCTCTCTCCCTCTCTCTCTCTTTGTTTTCTGTTTTGCTTTGCCGCGTCTGCTGATTTGGAACCTTATAAAGACTTCATTTACAGTCACAGAGATACTGTTCACACACGGATTAACGAGCTGTCGTGTCACAGGAAGCAGAGCATGAAATTTAATCTTAAACATCTGTGGATTCGAATCTTAGTGTGAGAATGTTAAGCGGGATTCATGAGAATGGCTTTCTGCGTGGGAAGTTTTCAATTAAATTTTCCTGCTCATCGGAGGTGAGGGATGTCAGTGCTGAGAGTAGAACACTCTCTCTTCCAGTGTTTGCTTCCTGTGTCAGTATCAAGCACTCCCAGGTCAGCTACAGCCCAGATTAGATACCAGCAGCTACAGAACCGGTTCAGTGGCACTTGCTGTTATTAACGTGTAAATTGTCCAACAACTTGTGGTGAGAGATACCCCATGAATTGCGAATTGTTTTTAGCAGAAGCGGGGGGGGGGGGGGGGGGGTTTGGGGGGGAAATGTCTAACTAACAGGGCACACAGTGAGATGCCCCTCGCCAGCAAATTCTGGGGCAATATAAGTCATAGTCATAGAGAGATATAGCACTGAAACAGGCCCTTCGGCTCACCGAGTCTGTGCTGATCATCAACCACCCATTTATACTAATCCGACATTAATCCCATATTCCCTACCACATCCCCACCTTCCCTCAATTCTCCTACCACCTACCTACAATAGGGGCAATTTACAATGGCTAATTTACCTATCAACCTGCAAGTCTTTGGCTGTGGGAGGAAACTGGAGCACCCGGCGGAAACCCAGGCGGTCACAGGGAGAACTTGCAAACTCCGCACAGGCAGTACCCAGAACCGAACCCAGGTTGCTGGAGCTGTGAGGCTGCGGTGCTTGCCACTGTGCCGCCCATAAGCTTGGTAAATTCAGAGCAACATGCCCATCATGGATTGTGGGTGATCGCTGAAGTCAAAGCTGCTCCGCAGCATAAACACAGTGCACGTTAGATGCTGATGGGGTTAGGCTAGTAATGTTTGTCACTGTGGTAGGATGTCATCTGTGGCCCAGTGGTAGCACTCTCACCTCTGAGTCACATCCCACTCCAGTACAGTACTGAGGGAGTGCTGCGCTGTCCGAGGTGCTGACCTATAGGTGAAGACATTAAACATCTGCCCTCTCAGGTGGACATAAAAGATTCCATGGAACCTGGTGTCCTGGCCAATATTGACCGCTCAACCAATATCATTCAAAACAAATTATCTAATCATTACCTCATTGCTACTTGTGGGAGCTTGCTGTGCGCAAATTATCTGCCACGTTTCCGACATCACAACAGAGACTACACTTAAAAATTAATTAACTGGGTGTAAGGCGCCCTGAGGTAGTGAAAAGCTTTATATAAATGTGAGTCTTTCTTTCTAAACCCAGTGCATGTCAGATGGTGATGGGATGAGACTGCTGATGTTTCTCTCGGTGGGATGTTAAGGTGAGCCAACCTGCAGTGAGCAGCCCTTTGTACTCGCTCGTCCTCCATCATGTGCCCGTCGCATTTCTGTTGACAGGGCCAGCCATTGAGCAGCGTGGCTCAGCTGGATCGCGCGACCCTCTTGTGACCTTTGCTGCAGAACGCCGAGAGCTTGACTGTTCATTAAAATAGCTGGCTGTGTCAGCTGCATCAGGAAGGATAAGTCGCCAAGGTGTACACAGAGGCTGCAGGCACCAAATCTAATGAAAGGTTTTGATAAGTGCACAGAGGTGACAGCACTCATGTGGAAAGGAGGGCAGATTGATCTCGCTCGGTCAGGCAGCCTTTCAGCCCCTTGTAAAAAGAAACCTCTGCAAATGGAAGACCTCGAGCACAAGTTAATGATCAACCTTACAGTTCAGTTTAGAGATACAGCACTGAAACAGGCCCTTCGGCCCACCGAGTCTGTGCTGACCATCAACCACCCAATTATACTAATCCTACACTAATCCCATATTCCTACCACAATCCCCACCTGTCCCTATATTTCCTACCACCACCTATACTCGGGGCAATTTATAATGGCCAATTTACCTATCAACCTGCAAGTCTTTGGCATGTGGGAGGAAACCGGAGCACCCGGAGGAAACCCACGCAGACAGAGGAAGAACTTGCAAACTCCACACAGGCAGTACCCAGAATTGAACCCGGGTCCCTGGAGCTGTGAAGCTGCGGTGCTAACCACTGTGCCGCCCTAAATTCAACATCAAGCCTACTGTACAAATAGGTAGCTCAGTGGGGAAAATACAGAGCCTGGGCCTGTGCCCTACAAACCAAGAAGGTTTAAGGTACAATCCCTTTTCTGGATAAACTGATCTCTGCAGGGACTGTACTGCTTTTTAGTTTGTTCCCTAGGCGTGGGAAACACAGTCAAGGCCCTTGTTGCTTTCTTTATGGTAGGGGTTGTTTTTACAGCAGAGTGTATAAAGAGGCAGGTGTAGGACAGGCCAGCGAGGTGGATGACCTACTCTTCCCTGGATTCTTAAAAGGAAAAGAATTGCATTTATATCGTGCCTTTCATGACCACTGGACATCCTAAAGTGCTTTACAGCCAATGAAGTATTTTTGAAATGTAATAACTGTTGAAATGCAGGAAACACGGCAGCCAATTCATGCACAGCAAGCTCCCACAAACAGCAATGTAATAATGACCAGATAGCCTGTTTTTGTGATGTTGTTTGAGGGATAAATATTGGTCAGGACACCAGGGGGAACTCCCCTGTTCTTCGAAATAGTGCCATGGGATCTTTTATGCCCACCTGAGGGGGCAGCCTGGGCCGCGGATTAACGTCTCATCCATAAGGCAGCATTGGACTGTCAGCTTAGATTATTGAGCTCAAGTCTTGGATTATGCCTCGAACCCACAGCCGCCTGACTCCAAGCGAAAGTGTTACCAACAGAGCCACGGCTGACAGTTTTACAACAATATGGCAGCTTTCACGGTCACCTTTTCTGGTGCCGTCCAGAATTTTACTGGACTTGTTGAACTTATGGTCCTTGTGTTGCTAGTCTGGCACCATAACTACAACACTGTCATACACATTGCTGCAAGGAGAGGGGAAAAAATCAGCCAGGGGTCTTGCTGGAATGTGTATACGTCGTGGGCATTAGGTGAGCAGAAGGTTGGGCTCAGCTGCTGTGACCCCATGTGGTTGAATTTCCTGCCAATGCTCAACATCTTGACTTGAACAAGAAAAGTGGGCAATTGGTTGCAGTACTGGCGGGCGCCTGCCAGTTGGAAACCCCTGAATCCTGAGGTAGCACATTCAGGAGAGTGGCATAGAAATTTGGGAGAAAAAGAAGAAATGTTTGTGTTGTTTTTAATTAAGGTAGAATGGTGGATGCAGGTTGTATGGTAAACCCTGGTAAGTTGCTGGTCTTGGCAATAGCAGCCCTGGTGGGTACAGAGCCTCCATGTGGGGCTCAGGAAGGGAAAAACCTGGGATCTTTACCCACCCCCACCCAACTCGACTTGTGTTACAGGATTGGGCTTTCGACCAACAACTTTTGTTTGATGTTTACAGCGGTAAAAGCTGTTTTCATCAAACCTCCAAGGTACAATAATGTACTATCCAGGCCATGTTTGAAATAGTGGGCAATTACTTTCTAATTGCTGTATATAGTACACTGGAGATCATGTGGGGTACCCGTCTACATCTTCTGCTTTCCTTGAAAGGCAGAAAATATCATAGTATCAGACAAGTTAAAAGTAATAGATTTATTTCCAGGTTGATGATACAGAAGCAGTGAGACACAGCCAGATACTGAGAGTGCAATGTCTAGAAACAGTGGAAATAGAATCGGTCCATGCAAGGCTTAGAATAAGCACCTTAGAATCTATTTTTTATCTTTAAGTTTCAGGATTTTGTGGTGAAACAGTATCTGGTAGATCTTCATGATTCAGTGTTGTACAAATCTGTTCTACATCCAGGCAGTTCAAATCTCCACTTAGCAGTAAAGAGCCCAGCAATTTGATTAATGCTTTGAAAATTTTTTCATGTTGCAGACAGTCCTTTAAATATCAGCTCAGACACTTTGTGAACAGACCTCTAATGTCCAGGTTTACTTGCAAACATTTCTCTTTAATGGTTCCACAAGCAGAGACGTTAACAGTCTATCTCGTAATCTGTCAAGCCACATGTGTTAACATTTCAAGTCGTCTGTTTTTGATACCTGACCATAATTAAAATCACAATGTCATCTGGAAGATGGAAATATATAAAAAATATACACATGAACAACTTCTGCCTTTTCAAAGAACCAATAATTTGTTTTACTGGAGTAACAAAGTTTACTGGGGCTTTGGCCCAGTGCCATTGCAGATTCCAAAGAAGCACTTTGAACTACATTTTTAATCCTCAAAGTGAGATGTACGTCCATGTATTTGGATAAAACCATTTTTCTCACTCAGTCAGGCCTACAACACAAGGTGGGTGTATCTGAATGTCCTTTGTAGAGGCTGTAACAATGTGACTGTATCTTGAAAAAAAAAATTTTTTTTTCAACTATTCACCAGTAGTTTTTCTGGCTGGGCCGAGGCCAACAAGGACATTCCTCAAGCTATTCCTGGTTGACAGTGAGTTCTGTTCAAATGGACATGAAATCCAAAGGGGTGGGTTTTATAGCATGGACCCTGTCATGTTACCGACCTACTGCAACTTGAAGCGGGGGTGTCACTAAGTGAAAGGCAACTGCTGGGTAGGAAGATTGTGGCTTTTGTTTGACCCTTTCAATCAATCCCAACTGGGACCGCAAGGGACTTCATGAGAATGTCTCTTCTGTATAAACCCGTCAGACACAACTGAAATGGAATGACTGAGGAAAAGCTGTTTTGAATGTTTTCAGCAGCTGAGCTGTGGGGTGATGTGAACTTGACAGGAAGAAACAATTTCAGTCTAGGGTTCTCTGTTTCTTCCATGTCCCAACACCGTTCAGTCCTCGTGCCTGCCAGGCAATGATGAAGTGACGGAAACAGAAAATGCTGTAACCATTTGACAGCATCTATGGAGACAAGTTAGCATTTCAGGTGTGGACCCTTCATCAGAACTTGAAGAGATGTTATAGATGAACAGCATTTATAAAGGAACAGAACAAGGGGGAAGGGAAATATAATAAAATAAACCACCAATGTGGTACTCCAGTGGAGGGTCCCCACCCCAAGCACCAACCCATTCCTCCCCCTCATCCCCTTGGAAATGCTGCCACACACAGCGCACATTGCCAGAACCTCACGCCAAAGACAAAGGAGAGCGATTATTAAGGTCTGAAGTTGTTAAAGTCAGTGCTAAGGCTGCAAAGTGTTAAGTAGAAGGATAAGGTGCTGTTCCTTGTGTTGGCTTCGAGATTTATTGGAACAGCGTGGACGGTCAAAGATTCTGAGGTCGGAGTGGGACGGGAAGATGAAGCGAGAGTGAGCTCGGCCTGCTGCTTGTCAACAAAACGGAAGTGTTCGCAAAACAGTCATTAACCTGTGTTAGATCTCTGCAGTGTAGGGGGAAAACACTGTGACAAAGTATGTTAGGTTGGAGGAAGTATGTGTAAATTGCTGTCTCATTCAGGAGTGTTTAGGTCCCTGAACGGTGATATGGGAGGAGGTGAATGGTCAGATGTTACATCTTCTGAGGTGAAGTGAGCTGAGCGGGGCTTGAGTTGTTTTCTGTTTTGACCCACATGTCCCGAAAGTTGTTTTCTCTTCTTTGAAACCTGTCACATTGCTTTTTCTTATCTATGGTTTCAAAAACCCTTCTCATATTGACGTAGCAATCTAAAGCTTTCCTTGTCTGGACAGTGCTTTGCTTCCCTGTGGCTATTATGTTCCCTCAGGATAGGGGAGACCAGGCACTGACAGAGGCTAAACCCCATTTCACTCTAAGATGCAATTTCACATTCAGAGTGACCATAGTGCTTATTGCCTGATCTGTACTGAGGGGTTGTGACCCACGCCTCTGAATCGGGCACTCGTGCCATTGTGATTGGATAACTATGTCACAACCAGCAAGTGTGAAAATTGCTCCATCAGCCTGTACAAGAAAAAGAAAGAACTTGCCTTGATATAGCACCTTTCACGACTTCAGGACTTCTCAAAAGGAAGTGAGGCCATCTCTGCCAATGGGCTCCATTCTGTTCACATTACTGACTGCAGAGGTGCTGCAGGAACCAATAGTTGCAGTATTTGTGTGAGAGGCCCTTGCTGTGTCCATCGCACCAAACTCTGCTGTCCATGAAGAGGAGATGCCAGTGTGACGTCAAACTCTAGTGCAAAAGGCTGCTGACAGTGCATGTTCCAGCTGAGGCCTTGCCCCCAACATAACCCTAAAAACTGGGGCAGTACAAGGGGGTGGGAGAGACAGGGGGATGGCCAGGTGTCAGAAGGTTACCGGATGAAGTGGAAGGTCCTGCCCCGTGACTGTGCAGATATGGTTACGGATTGACTTGTGCTGAGTAGAGGAGTTTGAAAGAACTGTTTACAAATGAGGCCATAAAGTGTAGAGCTAACAAGCTGTCAGCCTTTCTACTCTTTGACTATATGACGTATACTGTCACAACAAAGATGAATGCTGCTCCGCCAGCCTGAGGAGTTACCTGAACGTCACGTCTGCGCCCATGACATAAAGAACTCAGTCTAGTCAGATACTTCCGCCTGAAGTGAGAGTACCAGTCGGATATTAAACAGTAATAAAAACAAAGTGCTGGAAATACCCAGCAGGTCTGGCAGCATCTGTGGAGAGAGAAGCAGAGTTAACGTTTCAGGTCTGTGACCTTTCATCAGAACTGGCAAAGGTTAGAAAAGAATTGGGTCTTAAGCAAGTCGGGGCAGGGGTTTTGGTGGAGAAGAGAACAAAAGGGAAGGTGTGTGTTAGGGCAGAGGGCAGGAGAGATTAGATGACAAAGCTGTCCTGGGATAAAGGCAAGGAACATATTAATGCTTGTGGTGAAAGACAAAGCATTAGTCCAGAGAGAGTGTTAATGGCAGAATAATGAGCAGCTCTGTCCACATGAAAAAAAGGCACATGGTTAAAAAAATAAAATAATAAAAAAAAGGCCAGTCATACTCTGACATTACTGAACTCAGTGTTCAGTCTGCAAGGCTGTAGAGCGCCTAATCGAAAGATCAGGTGCTGCTCCTTGAGCTGGCATTGACATTCACTGGGACACTGCAGCAGGCCAAGGACAGAAATTTGGGTATGAGTGTGGGGCGGAGGGGTGGGGGGGGTTGGTGCTAAAATGGCAAGTTCGTGTCATGCTTTCGGACTGAACAGAGGTGCTCTGCAAAGCTGTCACCCAATCTGCGTTTGGTCTCCCCCATGTAGAGGCGACCACATTGTGAGTAGTGAATACAGTATATTAAATTGAAGGAAGTACAAGTAAATTGCTGCTTCACCTGGAAAGAATGTTTGGTGCCTTGGATGGTGAGGAGAGAGGAGGTAAAAGAGCAGGTATTACACCTCCTGTGGTTGCATGGGAAGGTGCTGTGGGAAGGGGACGAGATGTCGGGGATGTTGCGGAGGGAACGATCCCTTCGGAATTCTGACAGTGGAGGGTAAGGGAAGATGTGTTTGGTGGTGGCATCATGCTGGAGGTGGTGGAAATGGCGGAGGATGATCCTTTGCATTGACAGCAATCGGGAGATGCTGGTTCTCCCTCCCCACTCCCCAATGCCCCTCCGACAAAATGAATTTTGAGAGGGGAAAATGTATTGTTTTGCAGTGATACCTGCTCGACAATGTCTGGCTGAAGACAGGATGGGGCTCTGCTGTGATGCACCCTGTAGTAGAACGTACTGCCAATATTCACTGGGGGTGATTTAACCCTGGCCACCTGGCAGAAACCACGCGGATGGGCTGCCAGGGAAACTGTCAAATTCCAATGTATTGAATTTTAACCTGCTCCACTCCAAAGCCAGCAAGGTCCTCATTGGCACCCGAGTGCAATTTTAACTGAGGCCTAAGTGGGGAAGTGTCAGCAACTGTCCCACGAGGACAGAAGAAGAGGGCCCAAAAAGACTGCTTTTATCTTTCCTTTGTGAGCCCAGGATGAGCAGGAAAGCCTGTCCAGCCCTCCCAAAGAAAGCTTAGGCCACCCCTACCCCTCCCACCCCTACCCCTCCCAAACACAACCCCTGTGAATCCCCTCGAAGCTACACTCTAGGCCATGCTTCTTGCCGACATCCCTCCCCTTCTGAATAGGAGGCCGATGAGCAGAATTTAAAAATGTTATAGCCTGGGTCTCATTTCCAGAGAAGTGGGAACTTGCCTCACTATCCAACATCTCAGAGTTAAAAGCGGGGCGACTTTCTCGATTCAAAGTGGTTCTTCGGATGAGGTACTGGAGGGCAACTGACACGTTCGGGACTGTAGCCCTGAAAGGTTCAGCACGTTTGGCAGAGGAAAGTGACGTGAAAATATTTTTACTCTTGACCTTATTTTAGATGGAGGCAGTATGGAAGCTCACAGTGCAAGAGCAGGATGTAAAAGTATGTAATTTTGTGCAGGATGAATAACGAGGATCAGCTTGGTATATGCACTGGAAACATCTGGAGCTGTGCTTGCGACCGGCGGGGGGAATGAATCTCACAGTGTTGTGGGGGGGGGGTTGTGCATTGGCAGCATTGGATGGAGCAGGAGAGAAGACCAGGCTGATCAGGCAGTAGTGGATCGAGGTGGCACTAAACTTGGGGTTGAAAATCCTGCAGGTTGCCGGAGGGAAGGAAGACTGCTGAGTTTGAGGTCCAGAGAATGAGTTGGAGATGGAATCTTGATTTGAACATGGTGAGGATGTGGGAGGAAGAAGAACGAGTATGTCAGTTTGAGAGCTTAGGAAGAAAAAGAGAAAAACATTCGCAGGAGAACTGACGGTAATAGTTTTCATCATGCAGCCCCTTGGGACGGTTTTTGATGTTGAAGTGTTGAAAGTGCTATGTAAATGCAAGTAGTTGTTGTAGTAGTAATAATACTGGTAGTTTTAGTAGTAGTTATGGTAATAATAGTAATAGTACTTTTAGTAGTAGTTATGGTAATAATAGTAATAGTACTTTTAGTGGTAGTTATGGTAAAAATAGTAATGGTAGTTTTAGTAGTATTAAAAAGATGAGCGAGAGAGATCAACAGAGGTTGCGTTGGAGAGTGTACAGTCAGGATGAAAATCTATTCTGTATACACTTAGAAAAGTTAATAGTTTAAAGTACAGTTTGATGGGGGAGTTGGATATGATGATGAGGAACATTATTCTGGACATGACCGGTAATTAAGGTGTAAACATTAAACTCCTTTCCTAAAATAAGCACAGCTTGTTGGTTTCTGTCTGGCGACAGTGTGCTGGATCAGTAACATACGGTGTGGGTTGTATGGCTGCATGGGCTCCCATCACTATCATGGCCACAGCTTCGAGGTATGGGAGGCACACCAGCTCCCTTCTCACCGCCCCAGCCTCCATCTGTTACTTTTATGGGAAAGCTGTGAAACTGAAATGACGGATCATTTATACACAGCATAGAAAGTGCCCTCTGGGTAACTCAGCAAGCTAATTCCACCCATGCATGGCTTGCTGAAGCTTTCTTTAAGCGTGAAGGCATTGGGAGGTGGTGGCAGTTACATTCCTGCATCACTTCTCTGTCAGCTGTCACGGTCTGTCTGGATCCTCAATACAGGAATGTTGCTGAGGTGTAACTGATTGGCGAGATAAAGATCTGTGTTTGAAAATGTTACTGATGCAGTAAGTTGTCTTGGGAAAGAAGGGTGAAGTATTGGGGACATCATGTCACAGTGAGGGAGAATGGGATGGCCAGCTGGGGAACAATGCTTTTCTCCAGTTCTCCACATTCCTAAAAGATGGCACCCTGGCATTTTAAGCAGAGCAAGAGCCATGACTTCCAGAACAAGTGCTGATGTGTCTTTGTTTCTTCCCCTGTTCTGTGTTTTCACATACTGAGATGGACCCTTTTGAAAAATATGTTCTGAAAGATACTACCAGCCATTCCTGTGTTTGTTCTCGGGGTGTGGGTGACATTGGCAAGACCACTTTTATTACCCTGGGAAGGTGTTTAGGGGTGGGGTATGAGGGTTGAACCACTTCAGAAGGCATGAAGGGTCAGCCATCTGTTATGGACTTGGATTACGTGTAGACCAGACGGTAGACAGTTCCCTTTGGCTTTTACGATGATCGGGCAACTTTTTGGGTCATTTTTGTGAATCCAGCCCACAAGTTGTTGGATTTATGGAGTTCCATTTCACAAGCTGCCATGACTATAACGGCTAACTTTTTTCATATTGCCCAGTACAAATGCATCTTTTCACAATCACGTATCTGTGGTTTTGACACCAGAGTAGGTAATATTTAGTATCTGTCTGGTAAAATGAGCCTAATGTCCATAGCCCTCCAATTCACCCCTCGCTCACTCTCGTTGGAGTGTAGTCTGAGCTTGCTGGTTGGGGCTCCTGTGCTGTGCTCAAGGGGCAACTCTTGGTGTTTGTAGCTACTTGACTGGGAAAGGGAGGGTGAGTCATCAGGCAGGGCAGAATTGGACTGAGCCTTGAGTCAGTCATGGGCCCCGCTTGGATCCAGTGACACCAATGCTCCATGAGGCGCACTGACGTGCAATATAGCACCCTGGTCTTCAGATCCTGGCTGCACTTTAGGCACTGGTTATCTTTCACCTTTAGGCTGCTGACACTGTGCTGCTGGTGAGGGTAGGGGTCTGTGTTTGGAGTTCCATTGTGCGAAAGGGCAAGGAGAGAGTTGAACTAGGTCAGATGAGAGTAAAGGAGTACATCCCCTCACATATGAGGTCAGAATGCAAACTTCGCTCGCCCTAGCATCAGGGTAAAAATCCCTCTCCCCTCAGGTAAAAGGGGTACGTGAGTGAGAGACTCTAAGTCAATGACTGAACGTGCAAGCTTACGTGTGAGTGAATATAAGAGTGCGAATGAATAAGGGAGTGAGAGAATGAATGACAGAGTAAGTGAATATGAGAGTAACAGGGTTGAGTTACTAAGTGAGAGTCAGGGAAAGTGTGATTAAATGAGTTATTGAACCAAAGACAGGGGGACTGTGAGTGAGGCTGAGAGATGGAGCATAGATGAGTAAAGGGGCAAGTGTGAGGATGAAATACTAAGTGAGAGTGAGTAAATATGAGAGCAACTAAGTGAGAGAGCGCAGGAGACCGCGTTTCAGTGATGAGAGAACGTGGGAGAACGCGTTTCAGTGATGAGAGAACGTGGGAGAACGCGTTTCAGTGATGAGAGAACGTGGGAGAACGCGTTTCAGTGATGAGAGAACGTGGGAGAACGCGTTTCAGTGATGAGAGAACGTGGGAGAACGCGTTTCAGTGATGAGAGAAGGTGGGAGAACGCGTTTCAGTGATGAGAGAAGGTGGGAGAACGCGTTTCAGTGATGAGAGAGCGCAAGAGACCGCGTTTCAGTGATGAGAGACCGCGTTTCAGTGATGAGAGACCGCGTTTCAGTGATGAGAGACCGCGTTTCAGTGATGAGAGACCGCGGTTCAGTGATGAGAGACCGCGGTTCAGTGATGAGAGACCGCGTTTCAATGATGAGAGACCGCGTTTCAGTGATGAGAGCGCACGGGAGAACATGTTTCAGTGATGAGAGAATGTGAGAGAATGCATTTGTGATGAGAGAACGTGGGAGAACGCGTTTCAGTGATTAGAGAACGTGGGAGAACGCGTTTCAGTGATTAGAGAACGTGGGAGAACGCGTTTCAGTGATTAGAGAACGTGGGAGAACGCGTTTCAGTGATGAGAGAGCGCAGGAGACTGCGTTTCAGTGATGAGAGAGCGCAGGAGACCGCGTTTCAATGATGAGACACCGCGTTTCAGTGATGAGAGAGCACGGGAGAACATGTTTCAGTGATGAGAGTGCGCAGGAGAACACGTTTCAGTGATGAGAGAGCACGGGAGGTCGCGTTTCAGTGATGAGAGAGCACGGGAGGTCGCGTTTCAGTGATGAGAGAGCACGGGAGAACATGTTTCAGTGATGACAGCGCGCAGGAGAACGCGTTTCAGTGATGAGAGAGCACGGGAGATCGCGTTTCAGTGCTGAGAGAGCACGGGAGAACGCGTTTCAGTGCTGAGAGAACATATGAATTAGGAGAAGTAGGCCATTTGGCCCCTCAAGCCTGCTGCACCATTCAATAAGATCTATTTGTGTCTCAAGTTCCACACTCCCATCTACCCCCGATTACCTTTGATTCCCTTGCCTAACAAGAATCTATCTCCCTCCGCCTTAAAAATATTCAATGACCCTGCCTCCACCACCTTCTGAGGCAGAGAGTTCCAAAGTCGCATCACCCTCTGAGAGAAAAAATTTCTCCTCATCTCTGTCCTAAAAGGGCAACTCCTAATTTTAAAACAGTGCCTCCTAGTTCTGGACTCACTCACAAGAGGAAACATCCTTTCCACATCCACCTTGTCAAGACCGTTCAGGATCTTATATACTTCAATCAAGTCTCCCCTCACTTTTCTAAACTCCAGTGAAAACAAGCCCAGTCTGTCTAACCTTTGCTCATAAGACAACCCACTCATTCCAGGTATCAATCTAGTAAACCTCCTTTGAACCGCCTCCAAAGCATTTACATCCTTCCTCAAATAAAAAGAGACCAAAATTGCACACAGTATTCGAAATGTGGTCTCAGCAATGTCCTGTATAACTGAAGCTCAACATCCTTACTTTTATTTTCAATTCCTCTCGTAATAAAGGATAGCATTCCATTAACCTTCTTTGACTGGCTGTACCTGCATACTAACTTTTTGTGACTTATGCACCAGAACATCTAGATCCCTCTGCACCTTGGAATTCTGCAGACATTCTCCTTTTAAATAATACTCTGCTTTTTTATTCTTCCTGCCAAAGTGAACAACTTCACATTTTCCCACATTATACTCCATGTGCCAGATTTTTTCCCACTCACTCAACCTATCTATATCGGTCTGCAACTTCTTTATGTTCTCTTCACAACATACCTTTCCTACCTATCTTTGTGTCATCTGCAAATTTAGCTACCATGCCATCGCTCCCCTCATCTATGTCATTGATATAAATTGTAAATCGTCATATCCTGCCAAGCAAAAAAGGACCCATTTATGCATACTCCTTTTTTTGCCAGCCAGCCAATCTTCTATCATGCTAGAGTGCGGGAAAACTTGTTTCAGTGATGAGAGAGCGTGGGAGAACGCTTTTCAGTCATGAGAGAGCACGGGAGAATGCCTTTCAGTCACGAGAAAGCGCGGGAGAACGTGTTTGTCATGAGAAAGCACAGGAGAATGCGTTTCAGTGATGAGAGAACACGGCAGAATGCGTTTCAGTGATGAGAGCGCGTGGGAGAACGCGTTTCAGTGATGAGAGAGCGCGGGAGAACGCGTTTCAGTGATGAGAGAGCACGGGAGAACGAGTTTCAGTCATGAGAGAGCGCGGGAGAATGCGTTTCAGTCATGAGAACGCATTTCAGTCATGAGAGCACGGGAGAACGCGTTTCAGTCATGAGAGAGCGTGGGAGAACGCGTTTCAGTCATGAAAGAGTGCGGGAGAACACATTTCAGTCATGAGAGATCGCAGGAGAAAGCGTTTCAGTCATGGGAGAATGCCATCAGGTCGATTATTGTCCCCAGCTATGCCAGCAAATCTCCCCTCATTAGATGGTTCTTGGTATCTCCAGAGATGGCCGCAACGGCTCATCACCTTCCATGGACAGTCAAAGAGGTGCCAGGAAGGTAAAAGCACCTTAACTTTGACTTCCATGCTATTCTGGTTTAGGAGGTGACAGATTTAAACTAACTTTTCTCCCTCCCTGTCATTGTGTGTCCATCAGTCCACACATGTGTGCAACTGGGAATGAATAAATTTGAAGAGAAACCATTCCTTTTACACAATCTGTCTTTATTCCTTTTCCAATCCTTGTTTGGCGGCACAAGCCCTAGTTTATTGTCCTCGGTCAATGGGGATCTTACTGAATGTGGACCTCCATGACAAGATTCCCTCGTCTGCATCTATATACAATTACATCAGAAGCTCTATAGTGCAGACTGCCTGCTGGCTCCTTGGTTTCTGCAGAAAATGTATGGAAGTGCATCATGTATAATTCTAGTTCTGCAAAGTGCAGCAGAATTCATTTGGTTTACATTACTGTAAAGGATGCACTACATGGCAGCAACACTGAAGCACTGCAGCACATGTGAGATAACGCGAGGTGGGGGGGGGGCAGTTTTTCCAGTGGTCATGCTTACAACTTTAAGTTACTGTGGACCTCCCCCAATAATGGGAAGTGGGGCAGTTTATGTAGGACAGAGGTGGAAAAGCCACAGTGCTGGGCTGTACAGAGGGGCTGAGAGCTTGACGCCCTGGGCGCCCCACCCACCCAAAGCCAGAACAAGATGTCAGCATGAAGGTGTCTGCCTTTAATGGTGGAAGGTCTTGCTGCCCAGTGGTGCTGTGCCAGAAGTGGTACAGAGAAACCGCCCGGTGAGGGGGCTCTTGGGGATCCCCTTGCCGCAAGGTGTGCTACCTCCCACTGGACGGGCTTATATCAGCAATGTTGTTGAAGGCAGGAGCTGCCCTACTGTGTTAAGTTTTGGAGCGACGCAGGGGCTGGGCTCCACCAGCAGCCTCCATGCTGCTCTGATGTAGAAGTGCACTGCGCCGTGTGTAATGCAGCTCCGCACGGGCCTGTTCGGAGCCTGCAGATGGGCAACTCATCATTGGTGGTATGCAATCTGCCCAGTAACCGTCAGCATCCAGGAGCTGCCTGACTGGTCAGGGGCATTATGCCATCGCTGTAGGGTACCAGGGTGTGGCAGGCAGAGTCTCATTACTGTGGGGGATTGTCTGCAGGGTATCTCCCTGGGTGTTTCATTATTATTAACCCTCTCTTGGCAAGAGATTTGCTTTTTACTGATTCACTCTTTAAAAAAAAAGTAAGATTTATATTTATATAACACCTTTCACGACCTTAGGATGCCCCAAAGTGCCCCAAAGCCAATTAAATACTTTTTGAAGTCTAGTCACTGTTATAATGTAGGAGCAAGCTCCCACAAACAGCAATGAGATAGGGATAAATGTTGTCCAGGACACCAGCGATGACGCCCCAGCTCTTCTTTGAAATAGTGCCATGGGATCTTTTGCGTCCACCTGAGTGAGCAAACAGGGCCTTAATTTAACATCTCATCCAAAAGACAACGCCTCCAACAGTGCAGCACTCCCTTGCTACAGTGTATAGTAAGGCTGCTTTAGAGTTGTTGCAGGTTAAGGTGTTGGTTAAGCTAATACCCCCAAGTCCTGACCTTTCGGTTTTTGCTGACCACTAGTGCTATTGGAGAGCCTGTGGTGAAGGCCCGGGCTCTTCACACACTTGCAAAGGCCACTCGAGTCCCAGGAATAGCAGCTTGGCCCCTTTCTAATGGAGAATGTGATGCCAGCCAGTTGCCCCATTTCTCACTCTCTCTCCTCACCCTGGAAACAATGAAACAATTCAAGCATTTTCTGGCCTGTCAGGTGCTCGCTGTCTGTAGGCATGTGCAGAGTGGTCACCTATACCCCTGCATGATACTGTATCTCTGCCTATCTGTATCGGTGTGAAAGGTGGGGAAGCCTTCATCTGGATTTCTCCAGGTATTAAAAATCTGAACCCCACATTTTCGCTATCTATAAAGGGTGCATGGCATTGTTATCAGGAATACAAACCATCAGAACCTCTATTGCTGCCCCATAATGTGCTTTGCGTTGTTTTTATGATGTATTTAATTGCAATATTTTCTTCCCCCTTCCCCACTTAACCCCGCGCTCCACTATCGCTTTTGATCTTGTGTTGATGAAAAGTAGTAAGTGCCAAATACTGGTAATACAGCACAGGGCCAGTCAGCATCTGTGCAGAGATCAGGCAGGTTATAACATGTTCGTTAGAAATATTAACTAGCCTGCTGTATAATACCAGCGCTTGCTATGCCTCTGTACTGTTGCTTCCCCTTGCTCCCATTTTCTCCCTCTTCACTTTTGCTGGGGGACTGTTCCACAGTTTCCGACAGCCCAGTGAAGTGGTCGCCTTCCATTAAATTATAGAATCTTCCAACAGACAGAAATAGGCCATTCAGCCCATCAAATTTGCACAGCGACATAGAAGCAGCAGTAGGTCATTCAGCTCATCAAACCTGCTCCACCATTCGATTAGATCTTGGCTGATCTCCACCTCAACTCCATGCACCTGCTTTTGCTTCATAACCCATTAATCTAATAAAAAAAAATCAATCTCAGTTTTAAAAGCTTCAATTGACCCAACATCCACACAGCCTTTTGGGTGAAGAGGGATAATTTAGATTTCCTGTGGTTTGAGTGACCTTCCTGCTGAGGGAGAGGGGATGGCGTTGTCACGAGTAACAATACAAAAACAATTCAAGCCATTCCTAACAGGAGCGTGTGCCCAGCTCAGTGCTCTCTTGTTACACAGGGAAAGATTGCTCTCTGCCTTGCCATGCATTTATCCTGAAACCTAGCGTGCAGAGAACCTCTCCATCTTCCACTGTCATTCTGAGCAGGCAAAAAGCATTGCTATGGAAACCAACCCCCCCCCCCCACCCCACCCCATTGCTCATTCCTGTCCGTCAATATTCTGAACTGTGAGCACAAAATTGAAAGGAGGATGGAAGAAGGCATTCTCCCGGGGCTGCTGCTCATTTTTGGGGAGATTGGCTCTTCAGAAAGCTGTAATGTTTTTCTCCAGGTTGAGCAACACAAATTTAGGACAGAAGCCGGTCGAGAAGTATCCCTCTCGCACGGAGGGAGAAATGATTTCCACTGGCAGGTGGGCGGCTAACCAGAGGACATAGATTGAAGAGAATTGGCAAAAGAACCAGAGGCGAGATGAAGAACTTTTCATCCAGTGAGTTGTTCTGATCTGGACTTCACTGCCTGAAAGGGCAGTGGAAGCAGATTCAATAGTAACTTTCAAATGGGAATTGGGTAAATACTTGAAAAGGAAAAATTGTGGGGTTATGAGGAACAGTAGGGTAGTGGGACTAATTGTATAGCTCTTTCAAAGAACTGCCACAGGCATGATGGGCCGAATAGCCTCCTTCTGTGCTATATCATTCTATGAAATGGACCAAAGAGGCTTTTCCATGTGAACTGAAGTTGTAGGAGCATCCTGGCACCTCTGTGACCTTTACTTTGTCTGAATACTTAGTAGCAAAGTGGGATTTCTGAATATTAAGATGTGTTATAAAACACAAGAGTAGATCTTGGCTGTGTGTGACAGTGCAAAGTGGGTGATAGTGAGTTGGAAGCACATTTTACATCTTTTCCATTGAAGGTGATGGAAATAAAAATCAGGGGAAATGTAAAGTGAGCTGCCCTCTCCCTATCACCCACTTTGCACTGTCGCACAAAGTCTAGATCTACCCTGGGGATTTTCCCACTGGCATCTTGCCAAACTACCTGTACCTGACCCACGCTGCGATACCATTTTGTTGCCTGCATTACCTTCATTGCCGCTTTCCTGTTGACACCCAGTCACGCTATCGTGCACCTTCACAGGTGCCAGCAGTTCCCACCCGGTCCCTCGGCCAACTGGGATTTGGGCTACTTGGCACAATGCTGGGCAGTGTATTTAAGGACAGATGTTTAAGGATCAGCCGAAGCTGGTCTGTTTCTGACTGGCTCAGTTTCTGAGCACCAAGAGAGACAGATCCCATGGTGCTGTCTGCCAGGGACATGGGGGGAGGGGGGGGGGGGTGTTGCAGTGACAGGCATATGCCTGCCTCACCAAGCACCTGCCCTCTAATGCAGTGTGTGCCTCAGACACACGCTAGAGACTCACCGCTCCTTCCATTATGAAGTTGTTTACCTGACTTGAGCCCGAAGGAGCAGCAGCGCCCGTACAACTGAACTCCCCAGAGCAGGGAAAGGAAAATTAGCCAGGATCCCTGCTCCAGAACCTTGGATGCACAACATATGCATTGGAAACTGGCAGATGACATGGGCCTCTGGACCTCTATTCCAGAAAGCGCTGGGGTTATTCAGCTTGCAATCAATGGTTCCGTTGACATCGTCTGCAGTTTATTTCCTGCCTGAATCTTTATTCTACTTGACTGCTTGCTCAGGATGATAAGCTGAGTTTGTGACCCACACGGGTTGGTCCATTTAATTCTACACTTTAACCAATTTGGAGACATCTGAGTAAAACTTGTCAGAGCAATCTGTCCCATTAATGTGTCTGAACTCTGTTTAATGTGAGAATTCAAAGAGAATGAAATATTCTAAGAACGTAATCTCAGACTCACAATAAATTAGAATTGCTAAAAAGCATGATGATTTGCCGGTGGAAATTTGTGAAAAAAACCATGCATACCATTTCTCTGTTGAGAGGCGATAGTGAATTCAGGGCAGTGCAGATGGGCATTGACTTCATGCACACTGTAGATGTGTGTCTCTGTCTCTATTGATCTAGCTTTCGCTTTTTCGGCCTGTCTTTCTTTCTCACTTTCTTTCCATCTCTTTCTCTCTATTTCTGCTTCTTTCTCTCGCGCTCTCTATCCTTCCCCGTTTCCCTTCCTTTGCTTCTTTTTCTGTCGCTCTCCCCCTTTCATCTCCATCTCTTCATGATTCTCTCAATCATTTTTACACCGTCATAATTTTTCTGATTAGAGGATCCTTTGCACTTCACTGTGAGATCTCGAGTCATAAATGGCACAAAAGGAGGGTATTCGACCTGCCGTGTCCATGCAAGCTCTCCATGGAGCTATCCAGTTAGTCCCCTCCCCTGCTCGATCCCCGTAGCCCTGCAAGTTTATTTCCTTAAAGCAACCATCCAATTTCTTCTGAAGTCATTGACTGTCTCTGCTTCTACCACCTTTGTGGGCAGCGAGTTCCAGGTCATCACCACTCGCTGCGTAATAAGGTTCTTCCTCATATTCCCCCTGCATCTCTTGCCCAAAACCTTCAATCTATGTACCTTAGTCCTTGTGCCATTAGTTAATGGGAAATTTTTTCCTTGTCCAGTTTACCTGAGCCTATCATAATCTTGTACACCTCTATTAAATCTTCCCTTAATCTCCTGGTTCTAAGGAGAACACCACCAGCTTTTCCAACCTAACATTTAAATAGATGACATGTAGATTTTATGAATGCTCGCTTGGCTGCTCCCCCAGTGATCCAACGGGTTGCAACAGAAAGTAACGGAAGCACAGAGCAAGAAAGCCCCAGAAACAGCCCCATTTAGAACCTATACCAAAGAGTCAGCACCTGTAGGGGTGTGCCCCTTCTGTAGGGGCATGACCCGGGGTGAAAGCCTTCTGTGGGGGCATGCCCCGGGGCGGAGACTGTACCAGTGGGGGAGTGCCCCGGGGCGGAGTCCGTACCAGTGGTGGGGGGGGGGCGTGCCCCGGGGCGGTGTCTGTACCAGATGTGGCGTACCCTGTGGCGGAGTCTGTGCCAGTGGGGGCGTACCCCGGGGCGGAGTCTGTGCCAGTGGGGGCATGCCCCAGGGAGAAGTCTGTATCAGTGGGGGCGTACCCCGGGGCGGAGTCTGTGCCAGTGGGGGCATGCCCCAGGGCAGAGTCTGTGCCAGTGGGGGCATGCCCCACGGAGAAGTCTGTATCAGTGGGGGCGTACCCCGGGGCGGAGTCTGTGCCAGTGGGGGCGTGCCCCGGGGCGGAGTCTGTGCCAGTGGGGGCGTGCCCCGGCGCAGAGTCTGTGCCAGTGGGGAGGCATGCCCCGGGGCGGTGTCTGTACCAGTGGGGAGGCATGCCCCGGGGCGGAGTCTGTGCCAGTGGGGGGGCAGAGTCTGTAACAGTAGGGGGAGTGCCCTGGGGCGGTGTCTGTCCCAGATGTGGCGTACCCTGCGGCGGAGTCTGTGCCAGTGGGGGCGTACCCCGGGGCGGAGTCTGTGCCAGTGGGGGCGTGCCCCGGGGCAGAGTCTATGCCAGTGGTGAGGCATGCCCCGAGGCGGAGTCTGTGCCAGTGGGGGGGGCGGAGTCTGTAACAGTGGGGGCGTACCCCGGGGCGGAGTCTGTGCCAGTGGGGAGGCATGCCCTGGGGCGGAGTCTGTGCCAGTGGGGGGAGGCTTGCCCCCGGACAGAGTCTGTACCAGTGGCAGGCGGAGTCTGTACTAGTGGGTGGAGTGCCCCAGGGCGGAGTCAGTACTAGTGGGGGGAGTGCCCCAGGGCGGAGTCAGTACTAGTGGGGGGAGTGCCC
Source organism: Heterodontus francisci (assembly GCF_036365525.1). Lineage (NCBI taxonomy): Eukaryota > Metazoa > Chordata > Chondrichthyes > Heterodontiformes > Heterodontidae > Heterodontus > Heterodontus francisci. The sequence goes on along the minus strand of NC_090407.1, from coordinate 27,458,089 downwards.
CGGGGCGGAGTCAGTACTAGTGAGGGGAGTGCCCCGGGGCGGAGTCTGTACTAGTGAGGGGAGTGCCCCGGGGCGGAGTCTGTACCAGTGGGTGCGTGACCCGGGGAGTTGTCTGTACCAGTGTGGCGACTGCCCCGGGGCGGAGTCTGTACCAGTGGGGCGAGTGACCCGGGGTGGAGTCTGTACCAGTGGGGGCGTGCCACGGAGAGTTGTCTGTACCAGTGGGGACGTGCCCCAGGGCGGAGCCTGTACCAGTGGGGGGAGTGCCCCGGGGCTGAGTCTGTACCAGTGGGGGCGTGCTCCAGAGCGGAGACCGTACCATCGGGGAGGGGGGGGGGGGGGCGTGCCGCGGGGCAGAGTCTGTACCAGTGGGGGTGGGTGTGCCCCGGGGCGGAGTCTGTATCAGTGGGGGCGTGCCCGGGGCGGAGTCTGTACCAGTGGGGCCGTGACCCGGGGCGGAGTCTGTACCAGTGGGGCCGTGACCTGAGGCGGAGTCTGTACCAGTGGGGGCGTGCCCCGGGGCTAAGAATCTGTACCTGTGGAGGTGTGCCCCAGGGCGGAATCCGGAACTGTGGAGGCAGGTCCCAGGGCGGAGTCCGTACCTGTGTAGGTGTGCCCCAGGGCGGAATCAATATGCAGAAAAGAGCAGTGGTTAAATTAAGGATAAAGGTGGAATCATGGTTCTGTTCAGGACGCTCACTGCAGGTGTACTCTGTATCTGTCTTTCTCCCTCCTATGCAATTTTCCATTTGCACAGTACGGCATGTGCTGAAGAATGAGGGATGAGTTATGTGATATAAATCTTATGAAAAGCCTATTTTTCCAAATTGGAGTCGGATTCAAAATGAATTGACAGCATATCTCCACTGCATTGTGTTGTCGGTGCTGGAATGCAGTAGAATTGTGACTACAAACTGTTCTGTCAATTACCCAAAGGCCCTGTGCATCCATCTCTCGCTCTCTGGCACTGTTCCTCTTTGGCTTCATTACTGGGGGTACTTTGATTTTCCAAGGACCTGTGCTTAAATATGTAGAGGATTAATGAACCCAATTGAAAATGCAAGTTGTTGACTCTCTTGCCAGTGGTGATTTTAGAATCACATCTATATTGTATTTTATGTTATACTCTGACCATATATTTAAAAATAGCTGAAGTTTAGAGCTTGCTTATTGTCCAATAATAATCACATGACTGTGCTTTGTGTTCATAGTAAACTCATTGGCCAATATTGAGAGTGCAGTGTCACTTTCCAGCAATCTAATTGGCTAGTATGAACTACAGTGTCCTGTGTTGTTTTCTAGCAATTTCATTTTCCAATAGGAGTCATGTGACCTTGGTGTTGTGTTCTATCGTGCTTATTGGCCAGTAGTAATCATGTGATCATTCTGTAAGTACCAATATCTAGTGCCCTGATTGATCATTTGTTTGTTTGTGATTTCATTGAGTTGGGCCTGGACCAAAGGTTAGATAGAGGTGAGAATTAATTGGGGTTTAATTTTACACAAATAACAGCAACTTGCATGAGTACTCATGAATCCAGCCCTCAGTGTCCATGTCGGAAGGTCCCATTCTATTGGCTAGGAATCCCTCCTACTTGGAGCTTGCCAGCCTCTACTCCTGCATCATCACTGCTCCCCAGTGATATCATTGGCTCTCCAAGTTTGATGTAGATAGAACATTGGCTGGAGATTTTGAAAGGTTTGGTCTGTTACAGAGAGAGAGTGAGAAAGAGGACGTTGTGACGGCAGGGACAACGAAAGGGAGTGAGCCCAATACAAACCTGCCTCAGCCTTGGACCCATGAGTAATGGTAGGTGGACCATTATGTAGAATGGGGGTCATTCTGTAGGGGTACATTCCCACATTGAGCCTCCAGTTTGGGAGGCAGAATATTGGGCAACAATGTTATAGTGTTCTCTGTTACCACACCACGCCAGCAGACTCTCAAAAATTTCCCCGAGTACGGTTTCCCCCCCTCCCCCCCCCACCGACTTTTTGTTCAAATTCTCTACTTTCCTTGTACGAAAATGCTGACTTCTGCTGGACACTGGCACCAAGAACCTACCAATATCTCAGCTAAAAGGTAATTCTCAAACTCTGAGACAAGATAGACTGTTAACACTAAGAGAGCAACACCGCAGACTTTAATCTTGCTCCCAACCAACTTATGGGTACACACACACGTACATGTTCCATCTGTTCTGCATGCAGATGTGCTGTTACACACGTACATATGCATATGCACATGCATACACATTTTCCATTTTAGGCACTGGCTTGAAGGAACACTGGGTGAGCAGGACTGAAGCCTGCTGTGAATGAGCACATGAAGCAGTATTAGATTTCTCGTGTCCCTGAGGCACAGGGTGAGGCTCGATGGTGTGTAGGCAGCTGAGTTAACCTCAGATGCTGACAAGCAGGCCAGAAGCCCGAATGTTCCAGCAAAGAGATGGCTATATCCCCAATGAGCCAAAGACAATCGGGAAGCACTAAAACAGCCCCTCTACATGGCTGAAGAATGATGCCTTACAGAAGCACTGGAACCCCAGCATGGCTCTAAAAAGATCCAGAGGGGACAAGGACAAGTGACTGGAAGGAAAAGATTTTAGCTTGGAGATGACTGTTGGCAAATCAAGTCAGGAAATACCTAACACTGCATTTATAAGGGGAGATGATAGGCGTAGTGGTACTGTCACTGGGCTAGTAATCCAGAGGCTCAGGTTAATGCCCTGGGGACAACGACTCAAATCCTACTTTAGCAGCTGGTGGAATTTAAATTCAATTACTAAATGAAATTAATTTTTAAAAACTGGATTTGAAAGCTAGTCTCAGTAATGAGAAACTGTCACTTGTTGTAAAAACCCATCTGGTCACTAATGTCCTTCAGAGAAGGAAATTTGCCTTCCTTACCTGGTCTGGCCTACATGTGATTCCAGACAAATAGCAGTGTGGTTGACTCTTAACTGCCCTGTGAAATGGCCTAGCATGCCACTCAGCTGTCAAGGGCAATTAGGGATGGGCAACAAATGCTGGTCTTGCCAGCGATGCCCACATCCCATGAAAGAATAAAATAAAATCCCACACAGGAGTTTATAAATGGGTTTGCACTTAGCTGAAGTAACAGACATCAGAAAATTCCACAAGCACTGAACAAATAATTTTCTAACATACACAGAATTCAAGCAGAAGGGGTCACATTTATATATAAATGTCAACAAAAGGAACTAGGAAATGCGGAAGGATCATTTTAACTAAGAGCGTGATGAGTATGTGTAATAGAATACCAGGAACAAGGGTGGAACTGGAAACATTAATGAGAAGGAATTAGACAGGTTCTTGTCAACCAATGGGATTCAGGGTTACTAGAAATGTACCAAGGGAATACCGTGGATAGGTGGACTAGATGGACCAATGGTCTTGTCCTGCCTGAAACTGTTATGTTAGAGTTATTGTTTAACAGCTCTTACTCTGCTCACTTCTTATTCTGTAAGAATGAACTGATTTTTCTAGCTCAGTGGAGTCTCAGAAAGCTCCAACAGAACAAGATCAGAAACAAAAGCCTCGGATGCCAATTGAAATCTCCCAGCCCTGCTCGGGTGCATTTTAATCCTTACTGACTAAGCCAGCTAAAAAGCTTTTAATTTTTAGTCATCCAGCTTTATGAGCACCAGAGCAGGACCACTAGACTATCGGCATATCAAACTCTGACCGAACTGGAATGAATTATAAAGAGAACTGGAGAGATCAACTCTGACTTGATAGTGAATTAACAAGACCTTTTTATGGCTCTTCATAAATGCTGTGCTGTTTCAGAGATGACGTCTCAGCTGATTCAGATTCTGGGTGCAAATAATAATGAGTTACATCGCCTCTACACTTAAATATATTTTGATGTAACAAAGGTTTACTAAATTGAGTCCTGGGATAAGAGGGTCAACATATGGGGAGAAATTGAATAGAATGGGCCTATGCTCTCTGAAATTTAGAAGAACGAGAGGTGGTCTCTTTTAAACTTAAAGGATTCTGAGAGATCCTAACTAGGGATATTAACACCAATGTTAACGCTTCAACTGGTGTCCCACTTAGCTAGCTCAGTGCAGACTGCGGATTGAGCCTGGGATCTTCGTCGTTTGGCTCATTGCTTACTGGATAAATGTACTGTGAGTTAGCTTGAAATGATTAAGGATTGGTGTAAATCTCCCCAGGAACAGTAATATGCAGAAGTACTCAGTTTCCTGGGATCAGTGTATTTGCATAATTATTCAGAGCTCTGGGTGCAGATTTGGATGGGCGTGTGGGAGAGGAGATCTGTGTATGAGATTTAAGGCTGTAGAAAGTGACACCACAAGTCCCAGCCAGAATGCAAATAATTTGATAATTGCCCTATCAATCACATCTGGAGTCTGCACTATTGTAACTGACGGGGATTAATTTTACGCACATAATTTGTATTTTTATTAAAATTCATTAACACAATGTGGGCATTGCTGCCAAAGCATTTATTGCCCAGGCCTAATTGCCATTGAGAAGGTGCTGGTAAGCCACCACCTTGAACCGCTGCAGTCCATGTGGGTTAGGTACACTCACAGTGCTGTTAGGAAGAGAGTTCCAGGATTTTGACCCAGCAACAGGGAAGGAACGGCGATATAGTTCCAAGTCAGGATGGTGTGTTTTTAGTCAGAGGTGGTGGAAATCCTACCATTATGATGTAACTATCCTCCACTAACTGCATTTAGCTGGAGAAATAGTCCATTTTTTATCAGAAGACTTTAATGTAGTTTCAGTCATGAGTCCCTTTTGCTGTAATTTACGGAGATGTTGCCAACTCATTGACGGGCACACATTGCCAGTTCTCATTGGTGATTTAAATGGACAAGGATAATTAAAAGGGGATGGTGTAATGGGGGCAAAATGTGTTGTAATCTTTGGAAAGCTAAAATAGTTTCTCGACCATTGGTCAAGTAGAAAGGGGCTGAGAACTGATGAGAAAGAAGGAAGGTTGAGGAAAATGAATATGCAGGCAAGTAGGGAGCCCGCCACCTGTTTAATAGTTGCTGTAGTGGAGGCTGTTACTTGGCGGTCAGCCCTGTTTGCTGCTGCAGGACACTCGTCCAGTAGATCAGCATCACAACATGCCTGCAGGGAGGTGGAGACAATCTTGAAACCATAGCTGACTCTCACCGTCACTAGCTGTGCCACTGCTCTGGTGCACAATAGCAGCAGGTGCAGTGGCACAGTGTTGTCTCTGGATCCCTGCTGATCTAGAACCTGTGAGGAACATTCCCCACAGTTATTGCCAGGCAGATAAAATGATGCCTCTAGATACTGTGGCAAGTTCAACCAAATAGGCTTTCCAGGCTGTTGTTCACCTGGCATTTCCTCTTTTCATGTAGTACCACTCAGAGCATGAGATAATGTGATTGGGTGGGCTGCTTTAAAGAACTATGTGGATAAACAGGCATTTACATGGCCTATCTGTAAAAATAAAAATGAAAGACATGCAGTTATATAGCACCTTTCATAATCTCAGGACGTCCATGAAGTATTTTTGAAGTGTAATTAATGTTGTAACGTAGGAAATGCGGCAGCCAATTTGTGCACAGCAAGCTCCCAGAAACAGCAGTGTGACAATGCCATTGTGCCTGTTGACACAGTCTCCCCAGGAACAGGAGCCTTTAGGATAATGATCATCTGCCAAAAGCAAGGTATATATACCTGTGTCGGCAGATGAGAGTAACAGCAGGTGGGCATAGAATGTCTCTGGAACATCCTGGCATCCCTCCTCTGTTAACTGCTCCCCCAAAAAGGATTCACTTTGGGGGTCCCATTAGTGTCAGTAGGGAAGCTGGTACACAAAAAAAGCAGCAACTTAGTAATTAAATGACAGCAAAAAGGTACAAAAATATTGAAGTAGAATTGGTGCAGGAATGGCCCAACACAGCTGAATGGATTTTAATGCTACGCCCTTCAGAATTACAGCTCAGGGGCTTGCAACCTAGGCTGCCCATTGACTCTGGGTGTCATGACGATTTGGCGCTGTGCCAGGCTAATAGTCAGAGAACGATGCAGTTTATCTTGTCACTTGCACATCATTCAAATGTTATAGTAAGGCTCCAGCCTATTTTAGGTGAGAGTTTCATCACCTGCCCGAAATCCCACCATAAATCCAAACCGCGCGCAGGGGCAGAGAACCATCAGTACTGATCTCCTCCCCCTGATTTCATGCTCCACTACACCTCGTCCACACCTGTTCTTGGGACAGAACCACGCCTAAAAATTGTTCCCATTGAGTCATCAGCAAAGCTCTACAGTTATTTTTAAATTGCCGGAAACTCAAAGCTAAGCTGTTGATTTATGGGGCCTTTGCCCCATGACCACCTTGTCAGTTATTCTCTGTGACCCTCTGTCCTATAACACCTTCCCTTTTGTTCTCTTTTGCCCCACCCCCACTTTATTTGTTTAAAACCCATTACCTTTCTAACCTTTGCCAGTTCTGATGAAAGGTCACTGACCTGAAACGTTAACTTTGCTTCTCTATCCACAGACGCTGCCAGACCTGCTGAGTATTTCCAGCACTTTTTGGTTTTATTTCAGATTTACAGCATCTGTAGTATTTTGCTTTTATTTGATTTAAAATAGAAGTTTGACAGAGGAAGCTGGGTTATTGCTCATGACAGAGGGGACTGCACCCCGTCGGAGGAGAAATGCTGGCAAATCGAGTTCCCCAATACTTTATCTGACACAGCAAGTTTTTAACTTCTGATTGCTCTAATTAGATCAATTATATCTAGTTCCCTTTCTGCATGGATTAAGACACCACTCCCAACTGTTCCACTATTTGTCATTGTAAAGATGAAGAGTAAATATTCTTGAGAAAAATGCCTGGAGCCCCAAGCTCCTGGACTCGAGGGACTGACTTCCAAACCCCAAAGATAAAAATACCAAAGCTGCAGAAACAGTAAATTGAAGCAGGTGCTCAACATCTAGGTAACACTAACACCTACTGATCCTGCCCAATCGAGATTTCAAAAGAAATCAGTTGAAAATGTTTAATTGTTCTTAAGCTGGTTGATGCAAAGCTAAATCCAAACTCCTATGAAAATTATGGCAGATAACTGGGAGTGCAGACAGCTCAGGTGCAGTCTAATTAAAAAATGTCTGGTGCCATAAACTTGGCTCATTCAGATACCAAGACATTGGGCCAGCTATTGTGAGGCCTTCTTGCCTGCTGTGTTTTTGAGTGTGCATGTGTGCGCGGGGGAGCATGTCTGTGTGCGTATATGAGTTTGTATTGAGACATTTGAGTCAGTACAAAGTGCATCAACATAGTGGGATTAACGCATTGCAGGAGCTGGAAATAGCAATATTGATTTTATCACTCAAATCCTTGTTAATTACGTTACTTCCAGCAATCCTGTGTTGCACAAATGCTTTTCCGAAGGAGTGACTGACTCAGTGCAAATGTCTTCCTGAGCAAGGGAGACTTAAGGACAATGTACAGATTCTATCTCCCCGAGAAAGGGACTGAGAAACCAGTTGGTGCAAACATCACAGGACAAGGAAGCAACAAAGATCAGCAGGGTGTCCTATCATTGTTGAATAGCCCCATTTGGCAGTGTGTTTATGTGGATATTAGGTAAGGACACGGTCAGGCGCAGCTTTGATGGCCCAAATAGTTATATAGCCAGTCAGCTCCCTCTGCCTAGAGAGAAGATTGGACATTTGGATGAGTTCCCGAGGATTGCAGCTGTCCATAGACCTGTACCCAAATATCTATAGTTATTATCCTCCTGGACAGGATGGACAACGGAAGAGCAGGAGGGAGGAATTAAATATGTTTGTGTGGGTTTCATTCATTAAATGCCGCACAGAAGCTTTTTATTTGCCACATGATGGCCCAAAAACATCATCCGATCCCAATCCTCGATAAGTGCAATGCTTCCTTCCTGTCCTCGCTTATTCAAATGTAAACAGGATCAAAGGGCATGCCAACAATCTCTTCCATTTCATTGGTCCTTGCAGGGCTTGCTTTCAAATTCAAACTGGGCGAGGTATTCACTTGCCGTCCAATTGATTGTAGCTCCGTGATGTGTCTGTGGTATAATAATTGTATTACTGGTGGTGTCTTTGTTGCTGTATTGGTTTATGGTGAGGTTGCTTTTTAGGACTGTTTTCAATGCAAGGCTGAGCCCTGGCATTTGCTGCTGTTTTCAGCACAGTGATAGACTGTTCATTAAACACTGCGCTTTCTGTACCGGCTCTCTCAGAGAGGCCCTTTCAGGCGAGGGCGCAGATGAAGCCTGCATTGTTTTTTCTTCAGTCTATTGTTTAAATGCCCCACACTTAAAGGGGAAGAGCAAGACTGCTGAGGAATTGAGAGGTTGCCTTTTCAGGGTTTGTAGGTGAACTAACCTTGTTTGTTAGTGCTGCGTGTGATATCAGTATGACTCACAATGACAAAAATGCTGCCTAATTGTTCCAGAATCTTCTCTTTTAAAGCATTGATTGCAAACTTATCTGCAGTCCCTACAAATATCTGCACACTCCCTGCAATCCCCTTTAAATATGAAACACTCCATGGAACCCTCTGTAAATATTGACACACATCCTGCAAGCTTCTATTAATATCGACACTTCTGAGCACCAATCTGTAATAAACCTGCTTTGAAGAAACCTCTGTAAATATTGGCATACTCCTGGGGCCCCCTTATTCCAACTTTGATAAGATGGTGTCAGCTAGCCATCACGACAGTGAAGATGTTTCATAAACACAATGCAATCTCCTGTACAGTTAAACATAGGGAGTCAAGACCATCTACAGTATTCTGCACGCAGTAGGATAATTGGACCTAGGCGGAGATGGGGCAAAAGGAAATGGCAGGGGACAGAGCAGGGGAGAGGGAGCAAAGGGGAATGGTGGAAGATGGAAATCAGAGGGGGAAAGAGTGACAGGAGAGAGAATAGGAAGGGAGGAAGAATGAGTGGAGGAGGAGAGGGAAATGGGAAGGGGATGAGGGAGCAAAGGCATGGAAACAGGAGGAAGGAAGTCTACAAGCTCTCAGTAGCAAGGGAAGGGGCCTTTCTTTCTCCCCAACAGGCTTGGCTTTTCAGGGATTGTTGTGAGCGCTCCTTCCATAGAACCATAAAACAATTACGGCACAGAAGTAGACCATTCAGCCCATCGTGTCTGTGCCGGCCGAAAAAAAACTAGTCGCCCAATCTAATCCCACCTTCCAGCACCTGGTCCATAGCCTTGCAGGTTACAGTACTTCAGGTACATGTCCAGGTACGTTTTAAAAGAATTGAGGGTTTCTGCCTTCACCACAGACTAGTCAAGCAACAGCCTGACACAGTCATACTCACGGAATCACACCTTACAGACAATGTCCCAGATACTGCCATCACCATCCCTGGGTATGTCCGCTCCCACCGGCAGACCCACCAGAGGTGGTGGCACAGTGGCATACAGTAGGGAGGGAGTTGCCCTGGGAGTCTTCAACATCAACTCCGGATCCCATGAAGTCTCATGGCATCAGGTCAAACGCGGGCAAGGTAACCTCCTACTGATTACCACCTACCGCCCTCCCTCAGCTGATGACTCAGTACTCCTCCATGTTCAACCCACTTGGAGGAAGCACTGAGGGTGGCAAGGGCACAGAATGTACTCTGGGTGGGGGACTTCAATGTCCATCACCAAGAGTGGCTCGGTAGCACCACTACTGACCGAGCTGGCCGAGTCCTAAAGGACATGGCTGCTAGACTGGGTCTGCGGCAGGTGGTGGGGGAACCAACACGAGGGAAAAACATACTTGACCTCGTCCTCACCAATCTGCCTGCCGCAGATGCTTCTGTCCATGACAGTATTGGTAGGAGTGACCGCCGCACAATCCTTGTGGAGACGAAGTCCCGCCTTCACATTGAGGATACCGTCCATTGCGTTGTGTGGCACGATCACCGTGCTGAATGGGATAGATTTCGAACGGATCTAGCAATGCAAAACTGGGCATCCATGAGGCGCTGTGGGCCATCAGCAGCAACAGAATTGTACTCAACCACAATCTGTAATCTCACGGCCCGGCATATCCCCCAATCTACCACTACCATCAAGCCAGGAGACCAACCCTGGTTCAATGAAGCGTACAGGAGGGCATGCCAGGAGCAGCACCAGGCATACCTCAAAATGAGATGTCAACCTGGAAGCTACAACCCAGGACTACTTGCATGCCAAACTGCGTAAGCAGCATGCGATAGACAGAGCTAAGCGATCCCATAACCAACAGATCAGATCTAAGCTCTGCAGTCCTGCCACATCCAGCCGTGAATGGTGGTGGACAATTAAACAACTAACAGGAGGAGGTGGCTCCACAAATATCCCCATCCTCAATGATGGGGGAGCCCAGCACATCAGTGGGAAAGATAAGGCTGAAGCATTTGCAACAATCTTCAGCCAGACGTGCCGAGTTGGTGATCCATCTCGGCCTCCTCCTGAAGTCCCCAGCATCACAGATGCCAGACTTCAGCCAATTCAATTCACTCTGCGTGATATCAAGAAACGACTGAAGGCACTGGATACTGCAAAAGCTATGGGCCCAGACAATATTCTGGCATTAGTACTGAAGACCTGTTCTCCAGAACTTGCCGCGCCCCTAGCCAAGCTGTTCCAGTACAGCTACAACACTGGCATCTGCCCTGCAATGTGGAAAATTGCCCAGGTCTGTCCTGTACACTAAAAGCAGGACAAGTCCAACCCGGCCAATTATCGCCCCATCAGCCTACTCTCAATCATCAGTAAAGTGATGGAAGGTGTCATCAACAGTGCCACCAAGTGGCACTTACTTAGCAATAACCTGCTCAGTGACACTCAGTTTGGGTTCCACCAGGGCCACTCAGCTCCTGACCTCATTACAGCCTTGGTTCAAACATGGACAAAAGAGCTGAACTCAAGAGGTGAGGTGAGAGTGACTGCCCTTGACATCAAGGCAGCATTTGACCAAGTATGGCATCAAGGAGCCCGAGCAAAACTGAGGTCAATGGGAATCAGGGGAAAAACCCTCCGCTGGTTGGAGTCATACCTAGCGCAAAGGAAGATGGTTGTGGTTGTTGGAGGTCGATTGTCTGAGCTCCAGGACATCACTGCAGGAGTTCCTCAGGGAAGTGTCCTAGGCCCAACCATCTTCAGCTGCTTCAATGACCTTCCTTCAATCATAAGGTCAGAAGTGGGGATGTTTGCTGATGATTGCACAATGTTCAGCACCATTCATGACTCCTCAGCTATTGAAGCAGTCTGTGTAGAAATGCATTAAGTCCTGGACAATATCCAGGCTTGGGCTGATAAGTGGCAAGTAACATTCGCGCCACACAAGTGCCAGGCAATGACCATCTCCAACAAGAGAGAATCTAACCGTCTCCCCTTGACATTCAATGGCATTATCATCGCTGAATGCCCCACTAACAACATCCTAGGGGCTACCATTGACCAGAAACTGAACTGGAGTAGCCGTATAAATAGCATGGCTACAAGAGCAGGTCAGAGGCTAGGAATCCTGAGGCGAGTAACTCACCTCCTGACTCCCCAAAGCCTGTCCACCATCTACAAGGCACAAGTCAGGTGCGTGATGGAATACTCTCCACTTGCCTGGATGGGTGCAGCTCCAACACTCAAAAAGCTCGACAACATCCAGGCCAGAGCAGCCCGCTTGATTGGCACCCCATCTACAAACATTCACTCCCTCCACCACCGACGCACAGTGGCAGCAGCGTGTACCGTCTACAAGATGCACTGCAGCAATGCACCAAGGCTCCTTAGACAGCATCTTCCAAACCCGCGACCTCTACCAACTAGAAGGACAAGGGCAGCAAATACATGGGAACACCACCACCTGCAAGTTCCCCTCCAAGTCACACACCATCCTGACTTGGAACTATATCGCTGTTCCTTCACTGTCGCTGGGTCAAAATCCTGGAACTCCCTTCCTAATAGCACTGTGGGTGTACCTACCCCAAATGGACTGCAGCGGTTCAAGAAGGCAGCTCACCACCACCTTCTCAAGGCAATTAGGGATGGGCAATAAATGCTGGCCTGGCCAGTGACGCACACATCCCATGAATGAATAAAAAAAAACCATTCCTGGCAGTGAATTCCAGACACCCACCACCCTCTGGGTGAAAAAGTTTTTCCTCATGTCCCCTCTAATCCTGCTCCCAAATCACCTTAAATCTGTAACCCCTGGTAACTGACCTCCCCGCTGGGGGAAACAGGTCCTTCCTCTCCACTCTATCTAGGCCCCTCATAATTTTGTACACCTCAATTAAGTCTCCGCTCAGCCTCCTCAGTTCCAGGGAAAAAAACCCTAGCCTATCCAATCTTTCCTTATAGCTGCAACTTTCAAGCCCTGGCAACATTCTTGTAAATCTCCTCTGTACTCTCTCCAGACCAATTATGTTCTTTCTGTAATGTGGTGACCAGAACTGCACGCAATACTCCAGCTGTGGCCTAACCAGCGTTTTATACAGTTCCAGCATTACATCCCTGCTTTTGAATTCTATACCTCGGCCAATTAAGGAAAGCAATCCAAATGCCGCCTTCACCACTCTACCTGTCCTCACTCAGGGAGGGGGTGGGAGCGGCTTCCCTTCCTTTCCTTCGACCCTGATTTTCCCCTCAGCAGTGGGGGAAGGGGCTTTGCTTTTCACATAGGAAGCAGAGCAATCAGGGGAAATGGGAGGGAAAAACAACCTGGAACACAGGCCCTGCCGCCCCACTGGCATTTACATGTGGAAGGGGTGGAGGGTGGGGTGCGGTTCAGTGGCAGATCCCCAGCTGGGGAGGACAAAATCAATTTTCCCCACCATTTCTGACACTTTCTCATGTGATTTGGGGCAGGCTGGCTGAGCAAAATCCAGGTCAAAAACTCTGGAATCATTCAAGAGCCAGTTAGGTGCAGTGATGGGGAACCATGGGTTTCTGTGGAAGAGTGAACAAGATGAGGTGAATGGCCTCCCTCATCTATCCTTAACTTTGGGAAAAGGAGTAAATGTAAGAGAAAGAAAAAAAAATTCAGGTTACTCCTCAAGTTCTTATTACCTCATGGGTCATAAGTTGAGATCGACTGACTCGAATGTAGCATCCCTCAATCTGATTCTAGCTGATAAATGCCTGGCTATTGCTAGTGAGAGGCTGTAATCTAATTTTTTTTTGTAGAGAATATCATTTGGAATGTTTGGTCTCTAGAGATCATTTTTTGAGTAAAGCTTTTCATTCACTTTTTTTCCCCACTAATACCAAGCTACGCGTGCAAAGCATAGAACTTTGCTCAGAAACCCCATTGTATTTGCAGCAGCATTTCGGAGAGACTTTTTAACTCAGAGATTTGGGCAGAAATCAGGTTACTGCCCACTCTTTTGCACACCAACCTCCCCTCCACCACCAACTACCCCCCACCCCCAATGCAGGGGTTAATTTGAATACTCAGTCTGATTTCAGGGTTGATTTCGATTTTCATCCTGATAGACCTGTCCTATCCCAAAGTTAAACAGAAGCCCCAGCTTCTCAGACACAGCCCCACCCTATTCCAGCGGTGTCGCGTCGAAAGGAGAGGGTCTTGGTGGCTTTACCCCGAGCGGTGTCCACGACTTCCTTGGCGACCTGCATGCAAGTGCTGTCGGCTCCGTGTGTTTCCCTTTGCACCACTTTGGCGCGCACACACACACACACATATAAACGGACCAGAAAGTGGGCCGAAATTCTAGACAGAATAGTCTGTTGCACAGAACAGGCTTTTATTCCCTTGGGTATAAAATATTAAGGAGTGATCAAATTGACATGTTTAAGATGATTAAAGGAACTGGTAGGATAGATAAAAAGTATTTTCTCTGGTGGGTGGAGTCCAGAACAAGGGGGAAGAACCTTAAAATCAGAACTAGGCCATTCAGGGCTGATGTCAGGATGCACTTCTTCACATAAAGAGGCATGGAAATCTGGAACTCTCTCTCCCCCCTCCCACGTCCCAAAGCTGTTGAGGTTGGGGGTCATTGAAAATTTCAAAACAGATTGATTGATTGATTGATTTTGTTGGGTAAGTATTATGGGTTAGGGAACCAAGTTGGTAGATGGAGTTGAGACAGATCATCCCTAAAATATGTTATGAACATATAAAGCATAACCTGTTTGCTAGGAAAAAAGGTTGGACTTATTAAGGACCCAAAAGGAAATGTTCATGTAGAGGCAGAGGACATGGCAAATGTACTAAATGAGTTCTTTGTATCTGGCTTCACATAGGAAGCAGATGATGTGAAAGTTACACTGAAAGATGGGGAAGTTCTAGTTAGGATAACAATAGATAGAGAAGATGCACTGAAAAGATTAGTAGTACTGTAAGTAGGTAAGTAACCTGGTCCAGATGGAATATATCCTAGGTGACTGAAAGAAGTAAAAATAGAAATAGCAAAGGCATTGGTCACAATCTTTTAATCCTATTGGATACAGGAGTAGTGCCAGAGGACTGGAGGGTTGTTAATGTTATATCACTATTCAGGAAAGAAGGATAAACCAGGAAACTATGGGCCAGAAAGGATATCAGCTTGGGGATGTTACTGGAAACCATTATCAAGGACAAAATAAATTTTCATTTGGAAAGACAACTTGTGTCTGACTAACTTGTTAAGTTTGTTGATGAGATGATAGATGTATATGTTAACTTTCAGAAGGCATTTGACTAAGTGCCACACAGGAGGCTTATTAAGATGAAACCCCATGGAATTAAGGGGAAAGTGGCAGTATGGATACAAAATTAATTCAGTGACAGGTAGCAAAGGGTGATGACGGATGGATGTTTTTCAGACTGGGAGATGGTTTGCAGTTTTGGGTCCATTACTCTTTGTAATTTTCATAAATGACCTAGATTCGGGTGTAGGGGCAGCATTATAAAGTCTGCAGATGATACAAAACTTGGCAAAGTAGTAGATCATGATGAGGACAGTTATGGGCTTCAGAATGGCATAGGATGGTGAAACGGCAGATGGAGTTTAATATAGAGGTGTAGAATGATGCATTTTGGGAGGACTAATATGGAAAGACAGTATACGATAAATGCACAATTTTGGAAAGTGTGGATAAGTGGAGACACCTTGGTGTCCATATATACAAACCTTAAAAGGTGGCAGGGCACTTTGATCAGGTAGTTAAAAAAGCACATGGGTTACTTGGATTTTTTTTTTAAATAAAGGAAAATATAACAAAGAGATCATGCTAGAACTTCATAAATTAGCAGTTAGGCCTGAACTGGTGTATTGCAGACAACTCTGTGAACCACACTTAAGGAAAGAAGTAAAGGCATTGGAAAGGATACTGAGGAGGTTTACCAAAATGTTACCAGCAATGAGGGACTTCAGTTATGAGGAGAGGTTGGAAAAGTTAAGACTATTCTCCTTCGAACAGAAAAGGTTAAGAAGTGACCTAATGAAGGGTTTCAAGATGAGAGGCTTTGATAGAGCAATTAGGGAAAAAAATATTCCCTCTGGTGAGTGAGTCAATAACTAAAGGTCCTGGATTCAAAGATCAAGGGGGAGATGAGAAATTATTTCACTCAGGTATTGGGACGTGAAACGCTCTACCTG
The DNA here is from genome assembly GCF_036365525.1 of Heterodontus francisci. NCBI lineage: Eukaryota > Metazoa > Chordata > Chondrichthyes > Heterodontiformes > Heterodontidae > Heterodontus > Heterodontus francisci. The sequence goes on along the minus strand of NC_090407.1, from coordinate 27,442,474 downwards.
AAAAGGTGGTGCAAGTTGATTACATAAGTGATTTTAAAAGGGAGATGAAAAGGTACTTGAGGATGAGGAACTTACAGGGTTACGCACAAAATGCAGGGATAAGAGAGACTAAGCACAACTGCTCTTTAAATGAGCCAGTAAGGGCATGATGGGCTGAATGGTCACTTCCTTGACTCTAGCCATGATCTAACTGAATGGCGGCACACGCTCGAGGGGTTGAATGATCTACTCCTGTTCCTAAGAACAAAGGGTCCTCTGGTTTCAGCCTTGGGTTAGGCCCCTTCTCCTGCTACAAATTGTGAGATTACCTCCAATGTCCCTGTAACCCTTGAACCACTCTGCTTTCAAAGGGGCCAATTGAGATTCCCATGGGAACAGCTAAGGCCTGTAAACTCTGGGCACCACCATTGTTGAAAGGAATTGAAAAGTTAGGATAAATTGAGAAGCAGTGGTTAGCTGATGCCAAGCTTAGATTTTGAAAGTGTTATGACTGACGCGGAGCAATGCACTGTCAATTCAGTCCCATTACTCCACAGGTCATTGCATATTAAAAGTTTTCTCACCTACCGAAAATTAGTCAAATTAAACACTTTATTAACCCCCCCAGAATAAAACAGACCAAACCAGGTATCTTTAAACAACAACAAATTAACTATTTATTAATAAACTAAATCTTAAACACTACTGAGATAAATTTATGTCCAAAGACCTTATAACTTATTTATCCTAACCTTCATGCACACACATACATTCAAAAACCAACAGTTAACAGGTTTTAAAAAAATGTTTCTTAGGAATAAATAAGTAGCTGAGTTGTAAGTCCTGGTGATTTATATTCCCGGTTGTTGATGTGTCCCAGACTAGAATAATCAGGTGAATTCGGTGAACAGTCTTTAAGGGATAGGCGTTCAAAGCACTCCGGTTGCAGCAGGCGTCACACAGTTCTTTCAATGAATATAGCAACAGGTCTATTTGGATTCTAAAATTGGTAGTCTTTCAGTAGAATCTTTATTGAGAATTCCAGCAAACACAAACAGACAGGTCACTTCTGAAGCAGAGACTTCTTACAGTTTGGAAGTAAAAAGGAATTTACTACCTCCAACAATGCAAATGTTCTTTTCCAGGGTTTTTCTCTCCTTAAGTAATACACAGCCTGAAGATAAATATAGATTTTTCTGCTAAGAGAGAGGGATCCTTCCTTTTAGTGAGCACGCTTCGCTGGTCTCCAGATCAGACTAATTTTAGCCAGTCCTTACACAAAGTGAAATTGATACATTACAGAATATGGCTTTCTCTCTCCAGCTATTGCTTAGGAAGCAGGCTTGCTGCTAGCACACTGTTCTCAAAGGGAGCGAGCAAGTCTCAGTTTAAAGGCACACTTTTAAACAGAGGAGAAAAAGAACAGTTCCATGATAAAAGCCAATAGGTGGTTGCAGAAAGGAAAGCTTGGTTGGGGGGGCAGGGGGTGGTGGGTGGAGAAGTTCCACCAAATTGATATCCTAGGAAAGAATGATTGATATTTTCATGAGTTTACCTTATAGTGTAGGGATCAGCTGGAACAAAGATGGCACACTTTAAGCTTTTAATGATTAAAAACTTTTATATTTTAGCTTCCCCTCCTGGAAACATTTGGCTGAAACTTTTTTTTAAAACTTTGAATGAGAGCCAACAGATGACGTGTAGCGAGCATCACGCTTACAACTAACCCAGGGTGACGCATGCGCCTCCCACAAAAGTGACTCACAGAAATATTATATTACTCATAGAACAAATGACATGCATGTGTTATTTTCTCTCTCATTATGTTGTCGTACTTTACCTCAGATGAAAAAGGCAGCTCCTTAACGGGTCATCCTACCTCAGAGCAAAGCTTGCACTTAAACAATCAGCAGGGAACTGGTGTACTGGTTCTGAAGTGATGCATTTGTAACCTTCAGAAATTCCAAGTCTTGGGGACGCAAGAGCAGGTGTAGCCATTTGACCCCTCGAGCGTATTCTGCCATTCAGTTAGATCTTTTACAGATTAGAACCCGAGGTCCTCTTTGTGTATGAAGGTACCTTCACACTGCAGGTGACTCATGACACACACATCCCACTTTGTCAACGGCACTATTAGCCATTAACTTATGGCTCCTCATGAATCTCTTTTCCACCCCCACCCCCCAGTTAAAGTCTGAATGGCTCTTTTGTACAGCTTTCATATTCCAGTGGAAGTGGGTCAATCATCAAGCTGCTTACCTGCCCCACTAACGGATTCAGAAACAGCAGAAAAATTGCACACACCTAGTTAAAAAGAAAGGACATGCACAAATATAGCACCTTGTTCCATCCCTCAGGAAGACTGCCATAATGGTCAGCATAACTTTGACTGCCCTTCATTCATTTTATGTAGTTGAAGCAGCAGCCATTTCGTGAAAATTAGTTTCACACAAACATCGATGAGATGAATCATCAGTTATTAGGCAGTGCTGGTTGAAGGAGGATTGTTGTCCAGGACACCAGGAGAACTCAATTAAATAGTGCTATCAGATCTTTAATACTCACCAGAGTGGGCCAACTAGTCCCTGGTTCAATATCCTATCTGAAGGATGGAGCTTCCAACGGTGCACCACTCCAATGGAAAGAAAAACAGGAGGATATGTAAATTGGGCTGCTATCATCCATTTTACACTGTTGCACAGTGTCAAAGTTACACCCACTGTTTCTTTTACATTGGGGGGGGGGTGGTGGTTTGTAACTCGATGCCACTCAACATCAGGCAAGTTACTACAGCCACTCCCAGCTGGTATTGAGCATTCCCATGATCAAGTGGTTCTGCATCCACTCTCAAGTCACTCTCACTGCAATCAGTGGTGCTGAAAATCAGGAGTGGTGTAAAACAGGCTGCCAACTTGCCAACACTTATTTTACACAATCTTAAAATTAACCCCCCCCCACCCCGAGACAGCTCTGACTCGGAGGCAAGAACACTGTTTCAGTGATCCAAGACCTTTTGCCCTGTCTGGGACAGTGCAGGTTGGAGGGGGCCAGGGGTTTCTGAAGAGGCAGCAGTGGAATCCTAGCCAACCTGAAGATGTGGGACCCAACCTGAGGACTACTGGCAGACAGGACCCATTTAGCTTTGCTCCTGATGAACCCCCACCCCTCGGAAGTAACCGGTGACACCTCCTTGCTCAAGAGGATGTTGGTGTCTCCGCAAGGTGTTACAAACAGGCAGCTCTGTAGGACAAAAAGGGGGTGGGTTAAGATCGTATGTTCTTGCCATGATAGTGTTATAACTGCAGGAATAGTAGTAAACTCCTATGTATGTGCATCGTTGTTCTATTAACACAAAATCAAGTTAACTTAGGTTCCATAATGCGCACACTCCCCTTTCCCTTTACCTCCCCCACCAGCCCCCCAACCTTTGCCCTGGTGTCCTAATTACCATTTTGCCCATGTGACATTCTTCATTTGGTGGTAAGCTGCATCACTGAGCCCATTCCTGCCCGCCCCTCACCCAGCATCCACACACACACCTTCCAGCAGGAGTAGCGGGTTGATGATCAGGAGTGAGCCGCCAATTAACCTTGTCCCAGTTCTGACCAAATGTCATCAATCTGAAACACCCCCGTTCCTCTCTCCATGGATGCGGCCCGACCAGCTGAGTGTTTTCCAGCATTTCCGGTTCTTATTTCAGATTTCCAGCATCCACAGTATTTTGCTACTTGGCTTTCTCCCTTGCCTGGCCCAGCGCTACCCTGGCTCACAGCATAGACCAAGAGATAACACTAAGGCTCCTGTCCTGCATGATTCTGCACCAGAGTAGGTGATGCATCTATTCATTGAGCCAGCTGGCTGCATACTTGTGTTGCATAATAAACAATTAACTAAGAAGAACATTCCAGAAGCCTGCAGGAATGCAGTGGCTCCAGCAAGGGTAGTGTTTTTCCTTGAATAAGCCCAGCTGTGAATATGGAGCTTCTCAGACATAGTATTTAGGCAAAGTATTCTCTCACGCAGTAGGTGGATCTGGCTCTCAGCCACGTGCATCAGCCAGCACTTCACAAATTTCATTAGGACAACAAATGTAATGTCACCTGAGGCTGTAACTCATTGCACTTGACTGAGGAGTGATGGATAGTAATTTAATTTTCTTTAATGGTTTTAAATGAATGATTGGTCTCTCATCAACTCTTTATCCTATCCATTGAATGTTAGTTTTGTTCTGAACTTCAGCCTGAATTCCAACAAATCCTCTCACACCCCAATCACACAGGGACTTTTCCGTGGCCAGAAAGGAGGGGAATGCCTCTGCCAGGAATACATTGCTGTTGCTACTTCTTGCACCCAGTGGCAGCATCGAGTGTTCTCTGGCCAAGTACAGCATAGATTAGATGGAGTAAAGCTCCCTGTACACTGCCTCAGGTGAAAAATCGCATCGCACTATATGACAAAGGACAAGGAGTTCTCCTTGTGTACTGGGCAGTATTTCTCCCTGAACCAAAAACAGATTAATTGGTCATTTGTCTCACTGCATGTGGGATCTTCCTGTACGTTGAATGGCTTCCAGATTTTCCTGCATAATGGAGTAAATCTTTACTTTGTGTGATAGCATAAAATGGGTGAGTCGGGAGCCCATTTTAAATCTCGATTTTTATTTCCATTGACTTGACCTGTTTTACCCTATTGCACAAAGTCAAGATCTACCCCAATGACTGTTGCTTCAATTCAAAGTAATTTATCATGTGAAGTGCTTTGAGACATTTGAGAGACAAGATAAAGTGCTTTACAAATGCAAGTCTTTGTTTTTTTTAAAATTCCCTTCCCTCCTTCACCCAGCACTGCCAGAACTTCGTATTCCAATCCAGCTTTTCAGTGTTTGTATTTTTTTTCCTCTGTCCTTTTGTGACTCATTGTCTGAGTGAATTACATAAATGTGCACGTAACTGTTGAGGTCAAACAAACCAGTTCCAAGCTGTTTGTAATATTTAAAAAGATACTCTTGGTGTTTGTTTGCCTCAAGCTGCCAGAGTAACATATGTTACAGGGAGGAGATGACTGCCTTCATCACAGCCCCCATTCATCCAAACTTTGTGGCTTTGTTAAACATGAGTCTCAACAAACCTATTTCTAGTTCCTCCAAATTTTGTTCCTTTCTCTTCTGAGGTGCTGTCTCATGCTGGGAGTATGGTTATGTGGGGGTTAGACTTCATTCAGTACTGCCCAAATGGCCATTATTTTTCTATAAACCTAGATGCTCAGTGTAAACTGGATACTTTTGGGGTCAAATCATAGCTGAGCCTGAAACTGTACTAAACAGGCAGGGAGTGGGGGGGGGGGGCAGGTGTGTGTCTCATCTATTTATCAACAACTTGCTTGTGTACAGCACTTTTTATTGTCATAAAATGTCCCCAAAATACTTCACAGGAGCATAATTGGACAAAAAATTGGCAGCAAGCCAAAAAAGGAGACATTAGGACGTGGTCAAAGAGGCAAGTTTTAAGGAGCATCTTCAAGGAGGAGGGAGAGGCAGAGAGGTTTAGGGAAAGAATTGCAGGGCTTATGGCCTAGAGAGCTAAAGACCCTGCCATTAACGGTAGGGCAAAGGAAGGGGATGCACAAGAGACCAGAAATAATGGAATGTGGATATATGAACAGAATCAGAGAATAGAGCACCTCATCTTTCAGCCAACATTTCTGTCTTGTGCTCATGGCAAAAATGCAGTTTCCATAAGTAAAATGAGTTCTTGACAATCTGAATCCTGTGGGATACTATGTTTGGAAAAGCACACCCACAATTGGCAAATAGCCTCCTAATCACAGTACGCCAGAGATCACACAGTGGTTAGCACCGCAGCCTCACAGCTCCAGCGACCTGGGTTCAATTCTGGGTACTGCCTGTGTGGAGTTTGCAAGTTCTCCTTGTGTCTGCGTGGGTTTCCTCCGGGTGCTCCGGTTTCCTCCCATATGCCAAAGACTTGCAGGTTGATAGGTAAATTGGCCATTAGCAATTGCCCCTAGTATAGGTAGGTGGTAGGGAAATATAGGGACAGGTGGGGATGTGGTATGGAATTAGTGTAGGATTAGTATAAATGGGTGGTGGATGGTCGGCACAGACTCGGTGGGCCGAAGGGCCTGTTTCAGTGCTGTATCTCTAAACTAAACTAATGCAACTGAACACGTCCATAAAGGGATTCCTCACAGTTCACAATGCTTCCAAGTTTAGTACAAAAGACTTGCAGGTTGATAGGTAAATTGGCCATTATAAATTGTCACTAGTATAGGTAGGTGGTAGGGAAATATAGGAACAGGTGGGGATGTTTGGTAGGAATATGGGATTAGTGTAGGATTAGTATAAATGGGTGGTTGATGTTCGGCACAGACTCGGTGGGCCGAAGGGCCTGTTTCAGTGCTGTATCTCTAATCTAATCTAATCTAAAAATCTAATTATCCATATACTTTGAAGTTGTGCCCTGTACACCAAGGTCTAGCTCATCAGCTTATAGATCAGGAAAAGCAAGGGTCCCAACACTGACCCCTGGGGAACTAGACTACAAATCTTCCTCCAGTCAGCCTGAAAAACATCCAATAACCACTACCCTTTTTTTCTGCCACTCAGCCAATACCATATCCATGTTGCTACTTTCCCATTTATTCCGTGAGCTATCATGACTTTGGCAGAAACCCTGGAGAATCAGAGGCACCAACGTCTTGTCCATTGTCTGTACTGTTGGCATTAGTACTTGACCCTTCACCTAGAGCTGTGTGATTGTTGCTAGTGGCAACAAGGGAGTGCTTTGCAGTCAATGCATGACATTCTGAATAACCGTTTGGCAGTATTATCAAACTGACCTCATGTTTATGCACAAACTGTGAGCAATCAGAGTCTGGAGATTTAATGGGTATATTTTGAAATGGCCAGTCCACACAGTATGAAGATACAAGAAAAAAAAACTTCTGCACATACATTGTTACACTAATGAACTCCTGGGCCAGTTGGATATTCTGTTGGAATTCATTGAGCACGAGGAAAAAATTGAAACACTAAATTTATTGCATTGTTGCACTGTATTAAAGGGAGGCTGCTCCAGCAATTGCTCCAAACTTCCTGCCCGGCAACTGTCAGAGCGAGAACTCAACTTCATATTGGAAACTCAATTTCTGCTGTTTTTCAGTTGAGGTATTAAACAGAGGCCCCATCTGCCCTCTCGAGTGAATGTAACAGATCCCATGGCACTATTTGAAGAGCAGGGGAGTTCTCCCTGGTGTTCTGGTTAACATTTATCCCTCAACCAACATCACTAAAAAAAATTATCTAAATATCTCATTGCTGTTTATGGGGCCTTTCTGTGTGCAAACTGGCTGCCGTGTTTTACATTACAACAGAGGCTACACTTCGAAAGCAATTCATTGGCTACAAAGCACTTTGGGATATCTTGAGGTTGTGAAAGGCACTATATAAATGTAAGTTCTTTCTTTGTTTATGTTAGCCTTGCTTTAATTGAGATTCTCGGTCACTGGTGTCAGTGAGCTACCTACCAGCATTTAAGTCTGCCAATTCCACAGAAACCTGGACCGACGAGCCTGCTGCCAGAATTATTGAGTTGTATTTAGCCACGTAACCAGTGTTCAAATACAAATTTAAAACCAGACCAAATGCAAAGAGCAGCTTCGCCCTCCAAGGCTGGGCTTAAGGTGCCTGGTAACTGTAAAGAGACTGCAGTTGTCTACAAGACTGTTGTTTGTGAGAGCTTCTTGTAAGAGATGATCACCTGGTGAAGAGCAGCCTGGAACCTGAGACAAAGAAACAGGTTGTTGGATCCAATTACCAGCACTAAAAAGGAGCTGTGAAGGGGAAAGAAACCCCCTGAGGTCCCAGCTGCAGCCAGTTCAGAGCCTCAGCCCTTGTGTGTAACACTAGACCAGAGTTAGTGCTGAGGGAGAGGAGAAAATCTCTCAGCACAAAACTTCTCACCGCCTCCCATGACATCATGGTTGAGTAGAGAGCAAAACCTGCTGGGGGTCAAATTCCTGTCAGCACAGGTAAAGTTCAGCCAGCTTCCTCCTGAGCTGGGAGGAGCTCAGTGACTGAGAGAAGCTGCTGTAGTACAGAGGGAATCTTCCACGCACACTGACCATGAAGTCGGACAGGGAAGACTGTAAGTGCTGCTTGTTGGTTTTTTGGAGGGTTTTCTCTTACAATGCGGGATTTGGGAAGTCGAGCATTTTGCAGGTTGTGTGTTTGTATGAGGAGCAGGTTTCAGCCAGCGGCCTAGGCGGTAAGCATGGCAACCGGGGCCTGCTGCTGGCTGGCAGCCTCTCTCTCCTGCTGGGGGCAGCCGCCTCAGGTAATTCCCTTACCTTGCACTCGTTGCCCTGATCCCGCAGCTTTCCCTCCCGTCGCTGGTAGGAAATTCGTTGCTTTCTCTGTTCACCGGCTGTGAACTTTTGCCGCCACTGACATCTCAATACGTCTTTCCCCATTAAAGACTGGGGTGAGGGGGAGTGCAGAGAAATCTACCAAAGTTCACTGCTCCTCTACATGGGATCAGGAGGAGGTCACTCAACTCCTCCCCCATTCAATTTGATCATTGCTGACCTGGAGCTTAACTCCATTTACCTGCCTTGCTTACATAACTCTTTAATAATCTTGCCTAACAAAAATCTGTCAACCTCAGTTTCGAAATTTTTAATTGGAGCCTCAACAGCATTTTGTGGGAGAGTTCCAAATTTCCACCACCCTGTGTGTGGAAGAAGTGCTTCCTCACATTACCCCTGAATGGCCTTGCTCTAATGTTATTCCTCCACTGGAAGAAATAGTTTCTATCGATCCTATCAACTCCTTTAATCATTCTAACCACCTCAATTAGATTCCGCCCCCTCTCTATACTCAAGGGAAATCAAGCCTAGTCAATGCAACTTGTCCTCATATTGACCCTTTTAGCCCAGGTGTTATTCTGATCACTCTCAAGAGCTTTCCCCTGTAGGATTGAGCATGGTGAAGTTGGTAAACAGGGTTGGTTTCAGCTGTGATGCCATCTGTGGTTAAATATCCCACTGATATTGTTTAAGCTCTTGTGAGGAATGGGGAGGGTGTGGCTAGCAACTGTGGAACTGTTCCCCAGCACATACAAGAATGACAGTAGAGGACGTGATCAATTTGGGGGGAGGGATATAGCTTACAGCTACTTGGATCTTGTTGTCTTTATAAATCTATTTTCCCTTCACTGATGCGGCTCAGTGCTGGATTACCGAGAGGGGTCAGATCATGTGTGTTGATATCTGCTGTTCACCTGCCAAAACATGTCGCAATCTGGAGCCTACCCTATGCGAAAGTCAAACACTTGGCTACTGGCCCTGGGGGTACGGGGGTGAAGACCGTGTCAGCAGCCCCCAGCTGGGTTGCTAGAAGAGACACACCTCAGTGGGGGGTTGAGGGCGGGGTGAAGAGACTGAGAATTTGTTCCTTTCGGGAAACATCCTACATGTTGACATTGCAGTTTGTCCTGTGGTTTAGTTCTTGTTTTTATTTCAGATTTCCAGCATCTGCAGTATTTTGCTTTTATATAGGCGAGACATCCTGCAGCTTATGTCAGGTTAACCCTTAAAGGGGTGAGGCAGTGCTGTGTTGTCCAATATAAATTCATTAAGCTGCAGGAGTTTGAGCTGAGCTGATGTGCTTGTTACGAGACATACTTTGGACTCTTGTGCTGTCGCTGAATGTGTTTTTACATGAGTGGTTGTTTTGATCTGTGTGTCTAGTCATTGTGCTGTGGCACTTTCATCCTGTTGTAAAGTTGTTGTGTAAAGCGTGCAGGACTGGAACTGGTATAAGGAACTGGAAGGCAGGTTATTGATTCTGTGTCGATAATCTGAGAACGTACCCAGGTGATTTCTCACTCACTTTTATGTACTTGGTCAGCTCTTAATTTAAATCAAGTTTATTTTAGCACAATAAATTACTCTCATGATCATGAACAGGAGCAGACTGTACAGATAGATTTCAGAATTTACACTTCCAGTGCAGAGCTCCACATGATGGGATTCTGTATTAGTTGTCTAGAGTAGCCTCAGCATTTTTCACACCATGTCCAGGAATGGGAGAAACATCGTGCCCCAACCACATTCCCAGAATGACTTCTGCTGTGCAAAGATTTCCACGTGTGGCACAGTGGCGCAGTGGTTAGCACCACAGCCTCACAGCTCCAGGGACCCGGGTTCGATTCCGGGTACTGCCTGTGTGGAGTTTGCAAGTTCTCCCTGTGTCTGCGTGGGTTTTCTCCGGGTGCTCCGGTTTCCTCCCACAAGCCAAAAGACTTGCAGGTTGATAGGTAAATTGGCCATTATAAATTGTCACTAGTATAGGTAGGTGGTAGGGAAATATAGAGACAGGTGGGGATGTTTGGTAGGAATATGGGATTAGTGTAGGGTTAGTATAAATGGGTGGTTGATGGTCGGCACAGACTCGGTGGGCCGAAGGGCCTGTTTCAGTGCTGTATCTCTAATCTAAAAAAAAAAAGCCCTATACACCAGGTTTGGGTTATTGGTAGAGTGTGATTATTAAGCACTTTCTCATTGGTCAGTCCTGCTCTGGGCACACACTGTTCTTTTATATCTTTCAGCTGATCCCAAGTGACTCAGTTGGAGAAATGCACTGTCTAGCATGGTAGTTAGACAACTGTATAAATCAAACAGGTTCCAAGTTTATAGTGCAGATCCACGCAGTCAGAATACTCCCTTGCACTGTTCATAGATGCAATAACAATCTCCTAAAGGGCTGAGGGTTGGAGCTGCCTTTTGCAGCAGGTGATTTGACCCCGTACAGTGGAGTTAAAACAGAAGGTTTTGGCTGGAACCTGTGTCATGTTCAGCTCTGCAGGCTTTAGCCTTGCTGCCCATGTCCGGGAGCACAGCACTGTCACTGGGATGTCAGTAATGTGGGGGAGAAGGGGAGATTTTCACTCCATGTCAACTCAAACTGTGGGAAAACATTAGCACAGTTCTAGATTCCACCCTAACCTCGGGTTGTGTCTACATAGTGGGCCCTCCAGAGAACGTAATGGAGTCCACTATTTCTTTCACAATCCTAAACACAGTGATTGTGTCAGGATGCCAAGGAGCAATTCATAGTCTATCCAAACAGTAGCTTGAAGCTGGCTAAGAGGAATGGTATCAATTCTAGCTGCGCTAAGCTGGAATTTCCTGCTCTCAACTGGATAATCAGCGAGAAGTTCCAGCTTCCCCGGTAGAAAAGGCTTTAACTGTCGACAACAATCCATTAGCCTCCTTAAATATTGCAAACCTGTGGGGCTGGACAGAGTTTTGATTTCCAGATTAAGTCCTGGCCAGGGAAGAACATTGCCTCTGACCTCTCCTGGTTTCCCAAGGCAAATACAGTGGGACTGAGAGAGGGCTTGCCAAGTGAGTCTGGTGCAGAGGAACTGGATGCATTCCTATGCTGGACCGTCAAGATGTTTGCTGTGCTTTCTAATAATTTCAGCACCTGCGGCAATCAAGAGTCCACCATCAAGAGTTCCGAAGAAGGGTCACTGACCCGAAACGTTAACTCTGCTTCTCTTTCCAGAGATGCTGCCAGACCTACTAAGTGGTTCCAGCATTTCTTGTTTTTATTTAAGAGTCCACCATGGATTGCGATACTCAGCCCTCCGTTACAGGCTGTTGCTCCCCCAAGACGTGATGAGATGCCTTCAACCAAGCTGCTTAGACTGGATTGCGAATGTGATGTCCCATGTACTGGTTGGAACAGGCTAAAGGCATCCTCATCTGGTTCCTCAGAAAGATTCAGGTGCCATATGACTGGGAATCTCTCTGGTAAAGATCCAGGTGATAACTTGCCTGGAGCTGGTGACCATGGAGGTAGCACGCTAGTTACAGGCCACCAGTGGGAGGGACATGAGTTGAGCATCACAGACCACTTTACAAATACATTGTGGCTTTAACTACCAAGGACTGGACAGTGACCACCAATGCTGGGTCCTCTAGCAACATTTTTGTCCTGCCCAGTCAGGCTACATTAGACCACAGACTGACAGTCTATTGGAGGTCCTGAGAATGAGGATGAAGTCAGGGTATGTCCATTGAAGAGGGTCCTAGTTGGATCAGTCCAAAGTACAGTTCTATCCTCCAGTCTTCTCAGTCACGATAGTATTAACAGCCCTTTGCTGTCGCCAAGCACAGGGACCTTCCCATATTACACTGACAGATGGAGTCATTATATAGAAGTCCTCACGATGAATAACTGGCTATGCTCCATCCTGCCTTCGATCTGCATCCACACACAATTTTTTCAGCAGGATGTACCAAACGGTGAGGAACACGAGCCCTGGCTATGTTTCATCTCACCCCTTTCCCCAGGGGCGACAATATCCGGCTGGGCTACAACGTCTTCCGAAGTTAAATAGAAAACAGAAATCCATTGATTAGACTGACGTGAGGAACAACATCTGGGGTTTGACCTGGGTGGGGGTGTGGTAGCTGGTGGGCAGCATCTGTAGAACTGTACTTCAGCAAAAATCAGAGTCTCCAGGAGACTGAAAACACCTCAAAAATTAGACGGATAGTTCCTGATTTTTGCGGAACACCTCCGCTCAGTCTGTAAGCATAACCCCAAGCTTCCGGTTGCTGGCCATTTCAGCACCTCCCGCCCCCCTGCTCATATCTCTGTCCTGGGATTGCTGCAGTGTTTCAATGAACATCAACGCAAGCTCAAGGAACAGCATCTTATTTACTGATTAGGCACACTACAGCCTGCCAGACTGAACATTGAATTCAATCATTTCTGAGCATGACGGGTCCCCCTTTTTATGCTTAGTTATTTTTTCTTTTTCTCGTTTTCCTTTCTTATTTGGTTATTTTATTTTAGGTTTATCATTTTGTTTAATTTGTTTCCACTGTGCTTACCCACTGTTTTGTTTTTTTAATATTTTTTTTATGTTTGTGCTTGGAGTGCTCTGTGCTTTACAGTCATTCACACCCTATTTGTACCAACACTTTGTCTTTCAGCACACCATTAACATACCACTTGCCTTTGTTCTATGACCTTCTGGTCAGTTATTCTCTGTGACCTTGTCCTATCAACACCTTCATGTTTGTTCTCTCTTGCCCCACCCTCGCTTTGCGTGCTTAAAACCTTTTACATTTCTAATATTTGCCAGTTCTGAAGAAGGGTCTCTGACCTGAAATGTTAATTCTGCTTCTCTCTGCACAGATGCTGCCAGACCTGCTGAGTATTTCCAGCATTTCTTGTTTTTATTTCAGATTTCCAGCATCTGCAGTATTTTGCTTTTATTATCCTGATTTTGTTTGTTCGCTTTGCCAGTGAAAGAAAACTTGTAAAGCACTTTATCACATCTCTCAGAAATATTTCAAAAGATTTTACTTACGAAGAACTATCTCCAGGTGCAGTAATTATGTTGACAAACACAGCAGCCGCTTGTGCACAGGAAGATCCAATTTATAGGTCATCACAAGCACAGCATATCATATAAGCATCACTGCCTCAGTAACTGCAAGTCTTTTTAACAGCTGTGTCGGCCTAGATTTTGTGCTTAAATCCTGGAGTGGGACTTGAATCCACAGCATCCTGACACTGAGAAATTGCTACCACTAAGCTGAGCTTAATATCAGCATTCGACTGATTTGCAGGGATGTGTAATTTCTGGTTTAATTATTCAAACTGTCTCCAGCACAAATCACAGGGGTAAAACTCAGGGAAATGTGATAACCATCACCTTACTTTTGCATGGCAGTCTCTCAATGTGAATGCATGGGTGTCACTTTACATTAAATATAATGACTTGGAAAAACCTTTCAACAAAATTGAGCTCCCCATGGACATTCAAAACCAAATATTTTCAGAGGATTAGAATTTATCTACCCACCCTTTTTATTGTTGGAATAGCCCACTGGGTCACAGCGTGAGAGGCTAAATGAAGGAAGTTCTTGCCCTGATGAAACATTATCAACAGGAGACGTATGGCCTCCTTCTCCTCCTCTTTCCCACCCCCACCCGCAAACCCAGCTTTCCTTAATCTTGTGAGCCTCTCCCACAAAAGACCCCTCCTTTACTAGCCTGTTAAACACACAAGCCCTTATTTTAACATTATCACTCCACTGGTATGGGTCAAAAGTCCATTTTACACCCTGCCAATTTCATTCTCCATTGACTTCAATGGAGAGCAAAATCAGGTGGGATGTAAATTGGGTATCTGATCTGAACCAGCCCATTTCCCATTCAACAGCTTAGGTTAACCCCCCACACACGCCACACCCCCGCCTTCCCCACACATACACACAGTTCGTGTCATGCTGTAAGTACAGAGCTGCACAGATCAGACTCCTGTTATTTATATGTACTGGCTGCTTGTCTCTGGGTCAAGGAAGACACATTATCAATAGCACCAGCGAAGCAGAGGTGGGATGGGGGGCGCGGGGAGATGTGCGCAGGTCGTGGGCCTAAGGTTGACCACTGTTCGCCCATGATTACAACTTAGACATACGGGTAATTTAATGGACTCCGAGGCGGGTTAAGAGGTGGGGGGGGCGCTTTTGAATTGTGGCAGGAGGCGAGTGGGTTGAGGGGCCCATTACGACATGATTAAGTCAGGGGCAGGATAGGCTGACGATGGCCTTCTCACCCAGAGGCCACTTGAGGCCCTTATGAGATCTATTATCAGTCACTTAAGGGCCTCTTCCTGCCACCGGTGGTGGGGGGGGCCTCCGTCACGTGGAATGTCGCCCAGTGAAACGAGGCAACTTCTCTGAAGTCTTGGTGGGGGAGGGAGGCCTCCTCCGTGGGCAATCTGTGGTTCATGGGGGGGGCCCCTGCTGGCAATCAACCCAACTCCCTGAACTCCTGTCCCTCTACTCTCAACGCCCACCCTCTCCATCGTCAGGGCCTGTCGTTCTGGTCCCAGCAACCCCGTCTCACTTACCTGAGGTCCAGTGCTGAGCCTGGTTCCAAGGCTTCTTGCAGTGCTGGCAGTGGCCACTGCTCCCAGTGGCACTGCTGGCTCTTGGAGGGGGGATCCCCATCCTTAAAGGGATGGAGATCCTGGCACCAAGCTCCTAATTGGCTTGGCGCGGTAGAATTGGGTGGGATTCTCACTGCCCTTTCAGTCCCGGTGCGTTGAAATTCAGCCCATTGTCTGCTTGAGCTGTAAACTCAAGAGCCACCTCAGTAACCCTGCAGTACTGATTTCGGCACAAGGTAAAGCACGTGTGACTAAAGTGACCCCGGGGTCAGTAGCCTTCCAGACGTCAATAGCAAGTATTCAACCCCAGTTAAACAATACACTCCCACTTATTTAAAAAAGAGGCAATGTACTCTGTCCCACTCCCACTCTCACTCTGACCTGTCTGTCCTCGGCCTCCTAAGCTGTTCTAATGAAGCTAAACAGAAACTCGAGGAACAACACCTCGTCTTTCGATTAGGCACTTCTGGACTCAACATCAAGTTTGACAATTTCAGTTCATAACCACTGCTCCTATTTTTTTTTTTTTAGACAGCTGGTGCTGGTAATGATTCTGTTGTTCTCATCTTTTGTATCTTTCCATGTTCCATTACTATCCCCTTTTGCCTCACACCATCATCCCTTTTGTCATTTGATAGCTCTCCTGCCTTCCACCATATCACAGACCTTCCTTCTGCACTTGTACTTGCTATAAACCTGTTACATCTGTAACGTTTTCCAGTTCTAAGGGCAGGTTACCAACCTGAAAGGTTAACTCTGGTTCTTTCTCCATGGCTGCTGCCTAATCTGCTGACTGTTTCCACCATTTTCTGTTTGTTACCTTCTCACTTATTTGTTTATCAGCTTCTGATGGGGGAGAATTCAATTTTGAGATCAAAAAGAATGCCTCTCTCAACACCGCAGTGCAGACCTTTGGGCCAGTTATGAAAGAAAGACTTGCTTTTATTATAGCACCTTCCACGACACCAGGACAACCCAAAATGCTTTTCAGCCCATGAAGTACTTTTTATGAAGTGTAGCAGCCAATTTGTGGGCGGCACAGTGGCGCAGTGGTTAGCACCGCAGCCTCACAGCTCCAGGAACCCGGGTTCGATTCCGGGTACTGCCTGTGTGGAGTTTGCAAGTTCTCCCTGTGTCTGCGTGGGTTTTCTCCGGGTGCTCCGCTTTCCTCCCACAAGCCAAAAGACTTGCAGGTTGATAGGTAAATTGGCCATTATAAATTGTCACTAGTATAGATAGGTGGTAGGGAAATATAGGGACAGGTGGGGATGTTTGGTGGGAATATGGGATTAGTGTAGGATTAGTCTAAATGGGTGGTTGATGTTCGGCACAGACTCGGTGGGCCAAAGGGCCTGTTTCAGTGCTGTATCTCTAATCTAAAATCTAAATTTGCGCACAGCAAGCTCCCACAAACAGCAATAAGTTAGTGACCAGATAGTGATATTGGTTGAGGAATAAATACTGATCAAGACACCAGGGCCGAACTCTCCTGTTCTTTGAAGTAGTGTCACAGAATCTTTTACGTCCAGCTAAAAGGATAGATGGGGCCTTGGTTTATCGTCTCATCTGAAAAATGGCACCTCCAACAGGGTAGCGCTCCCTCAGTACTGTGCTGGAACGTCTCTGGAATGGGACTTGAACACACAACCTTCTGGCTCAGAGGTGAGAATGCACTGAGCCATAGCTGACAAGGGTGGAGTCCGGTTACTGGTGAATCTTCAGCAGGCTGTTGTGTTTCTCACTGTCCACTGCTTAACATCTTAAAGAACAGGGGTCGGCAACGTGTCCATACACGGACACCAGTGTCCGTGGTAAAAGATTTTGAGGTCCCTGACTGGTAATGTCAGGGACGAAAAATTTCCCATTGGTTTCTTCAAACTGCTTTAAAAAAATTGCAAGTGTCAGTTTCACAACTGACAGGTGCTGGAAGTGGGAACAGCAGTTCTGAACTTCGGACAGATTCAGAGTTTTCTGGTGGGTTCCAGTTATTTTCAAAAGCCCGCTGAAAAACCAAATCTGTCCGAAGTTCAGAAATTGCCATTCCCATTAACAGTCAGAGAGAGGGAGCAGGGGGAAGAAAGAGACGGGATAGGGCTTGAGGGAGAGAGAGAGAGAGAGTGAAAGGGGAGAGAAAGAGATCACGATCACTCCTGATAGATGGACATCTACCCCAGTTCTCCCACTGCTACAAGAAGTGTGCAGGCAGTCATTGACTACTTGTGCAAGCAAAGACAATGCCAGGTATTTCAGTAAATAGGGAGAAATGTGTTTTAAATCAGACTGTATTTTGATGGCATTAGATTGGCAATACACTTTATATACATATTAATTGCCTCCATGTCCGTGGCTGAGTCAATAATTTTGTCAGATGTCTGTGGTGTAACATGTTGGTGCCTATCCCTGTTAAAGAAGTCTTTTTACTTGCTGAAGATTCCCATGACCCCTGTGCCTTGCTCTCCCCAGCTTATTTTACCCGATGCTATCATTCCTATTACAAGCTGGAAAGTGGTGTTTCCCCCAGCGACAAGTGAGGGAATCCAGCGCTGCACTTTAAATTTCAAATCAACTTTGGGTCTCTGCTGGCAGCAGGTTTATGAGGTACAAGTGTAGATTCCAATAGGAGCTTTAACAGAAAGGCGCTATATTGAAGCCACAGGGTTTATTTTAATAGGTCTGGTTTAGTAATGAACCATAGACTTGCTTCTTAGCTGAACTGACTGATGAGTTGCTTGTGGGAGCCCCCTGGCTCCTTTGCTGTGACAGATTATGGTGGGGGGAGTGGGGGTGTTGTGGGAGGGGCTTTTAGTTAAACACAGTCAACCCAGTGCTTCATTTTGGGGTTGAGGAGGGTGCAGGGGTTGATTTTAAAGATGTGGGTTTTGTAAGGTGCTTAGCTTCTCGCAGCTTGTGTAAAATTGATGAAATTCTATGTCTTGTTCCTACTTGATTTTTCCCATCTATCATACTGTTCTGATCCAATGACTCAGGTCAAATGAGACCTTTTTGGCTGGGAATATCAGCCAGTGATGGTCCATTTCACTCCTCCAGCCACCTCCTATCAATTTTAAAGGTGCTATGCTGGTAATGCAGGATCTATTAACACTGGAGGGAATTGGTCTTTCATTTTTCTCTCCCTCTCTTCTGGTTCTGCCCTTAAATTGGAAATTTCCTGAATTTTTTTTAAATCACTCTAAAGGTTTTGATATACCGATACTTACATTGATATAGCACCTTGTCACGTTGTTAAAACCTCTCAGCGCTTTACACAGTGGCGTAGTTTGACATGCAGTAACAGGCGTTCTGTACGCAATTGCAGCAGTCACTTTGAATAGTCTGTCAAGGCTCAACCCTGAACAACTGCAAATTAAGTGAGGTTCCATTGGCTGCATTCAAGAGGGAGAGGAAGAGAGAAACGTTTGGCAAGAGTGAAAATAACAGATGAGACCCGGTTAGGGACTTTGTCTCCATTCTCTCTTCAGGTTTCTCCTTTGTCTTCCTCTCCTGGAAACGGCGGGGATTATTTTGAGTTTGTGTGATTGTGTGTAGCAGGCAATATCAATCCAACCGCCCGTTATACATAGAATCATATCGTACAGGAGGAGGTCATTTGATCCATAGTACTTGTGCCAGTTCTGTAAAAGAGCTATCCAATTAGTCCCAATCCCCTGCTCTGTCCCCGTAGCCTGCAAGTTATTCCTCTGTGAATATTTTTCCAAATCCCTTTTGGAAGCTATTATGAATCTGCTTCCACTACCCTTTCAGGCAGTGCACTTCAGATCACAACAACTCGCAGTGTCTCTCCTCTAACATCTCTTCCAGGTTTCATTTCCATGGGGAGTGTGGTGTGGGAGGGAGTAGGGAAGGAGTGGGGTGTGTGGGTGGGGGAGTGCAGCATGTATCATTTTGAGGTGGGACTGCCTACTGCTAGCATAGTAGGTGCACCTTACCAATGATCCCTAGTTGATTTTTGGAACTTTCTGGTGACCACATTCTGCAGGTCTGGCAAGAACCATATGTTCAGTTTTAGTTACTGATGCATGAGGGAAGCATCCAGGTCTAGAACCGCTGCAGAAAAAGTCCACACGGCTGATCCTTAATTGGAACAAAACTCATATTCTTTACCTATGAAAAGAGGTGAATGAGAGGAGATCATATAGATGTATATAACATACTAGGTGGAATACTAAAGGCGAATGCTGAGTCACTATGTAGAGGATTTGAGGAGTGACTGAAAGGAGGAGAGAGGTTTAGAGAACAAATTCTTAGGGCCTAGGCAGCTGAAGACATGGCTGCCA
This sequence comes from Heterodontus francisci, assembly GCF_036365525.1. Classification (NCBI taxonomy): domain Eukaryota; kingdom Metazoa; phylum Chordata; class Chondrichthyes; order Heterodontiformes; family Heterodontidae; genus Heterodontus; species Heterodontus francisci. The sequence goes on along the minus strand of NC_090407.1, from coordinate 27,423,204 downwards.
ATGAAGGAGTAAAGGACACTGGGGATGCGCAAAAGGCCACAATTGGAGGAGCCCAGAGATTTTGGAGGCTTGTAGGGCTGGAGGAGGTTAAAGGGATAGAGAGGGGCAAGGCCAAGAATGCAAGAAAGAGAATTTTAAAATTGAGGTGCTGCTGGTCAGGGAGCCCATGTAGGCCAGTGAGCACAGGGTTATGGGTGAGCAGGACTTGGTGCCAGTTAGGATACAGAGAGCAGATTATTGGATGAACTCAAGTTTATGCTGAGTGGTAGGTGGGAGGTCAGCCTGGAGAATATTGGAATAGTTGAGTTTGGAGTCAACAAGGGAGAAACCGGATCAGGGTTGGCTTGATGCCAATAACCTACCAATGCTTACAGTCCTGACTATTATATAATGAATAGTGCCTGACAATCCTGTCTATGAATTGCATCTTTATGCATGTTGTATTATCTGAAATTAGTGGCGTGGCTTCCACACTGCCCCAGCTTTTCATGTGAACTTCATGCTTTCCTGCTGGGCACACACACGTCGGAGAACTTTACAAATATGTCCTATGGATCCATTTTAAAAGTTTGGCTCCCATTTCCAAAATGGGCAAGGTGGTGGATACAGATTCAATAGTAGCCTTCAAAAAGCAATTGGATAAATTCTTGAAGGAAAATAAATTGCATGGGGAAAGAGCAATGGAGTGGGACTAACCAGAATGCTCTTTGAAAAAATCAGCAAAGATTCAATGGGCCAGATGGCCTCCTTCTATGCTGTACTAATCTGTGATTCAATGGTGTAGGGGCAGTTTGTGTCCAGCCACTGTTGGGAAAAGAGAAGTTTTGTTTTTAGTTGGAGACCCTTGGTCAGAGTTTCTTGCATGTTAAGCTGCCTTTCCCTTTTTTCCCCCCTGAACAATAATGGGCTTGCAGTGCTTTTCCCAGAGTTGTCTGTCTGATACTGAGGTGTGTATTTGATATGTTGACAGTGCTTCTACGTGAGGAGGTTTCCCAACTCCAAGAGGAGGTGCAGTGGCTAAGGCAGATGAAGGAAATGCTGACAAAGGAGCTGGAGGATTCGAACGCGGGGAAATCGGCTGAGATCCTGTCGGTGACTGAGCTGAAAGTGCAGCTTGCTCAGAAAGAGACCGAGCTGGCCCGAGCCAAAGAGGCCCTTCAGGGTGAGTGGACAGCTGTGCTTTGCAGTGGAACATGGGGACAATGAACTCCCACTAAATGTGTAACTGGCTTCTGTCTTTCAGTTGAGCAAACTATTTCCAGTAACATATACAGATCTAGGTTTGATCTCCAGTCCGTGCAGAATTACCTGATCTGAGCCAGGGCAGTGATCAGAGTACTATCATTAGCTTTTAGAGCCCTTAGAGAGGGAATAACAGTCCATCACTGTTCACTCTCCTGGTTGCTACCCTGTGACTTAGTGTGTGGGATCCACCTTGACTGTGATGCACTCTGTAGTTGAATAGCCACCCAGAACTCGCTGTGCAGGCTAGTACACAAAGAATGGCAACTTGGGTGGAGGGTCATAAGCTCATCATAGCAAGGGGTCAATGACTTTGAGAGAGGACAGGAGAAAATTGAGGAGAAATGCACAACAATATATGAGTGGGTGTTCCATGCTGTTGTGAGGCAGGCTGGAACATCTACTTACTCTTGTTTTAAGTTTCAGCTGTAAGCAGGAATTTTAATGAGTGAATTTGCAACTTTTGAAGCCAAAGAATATTGGTTGAAGCTACTTTGTGATAACTACTCGTTACTGTGTTTCTGTACAAATGGGGATGTGACAATTTCTGTACTTATCAGTCAGTAGTGGCATCATCAGGAACAACAACTTTGACACTAGAAGAATTGGTAATTGCCTCACTGCTGAGCTCAGATATTTGCCTACAATTTCAGTAATCCAATGTTGGTCTCTTCACTGCAAATAAAGTTGGTGGGGGGGGGTGGCGGAAACAAAGGGGTAACTCTGGGCGGCGCTGTGGCTAGCACCGCAGCCTCACAGCTCCAGCGACCCGGGTTCCATTCTGGGTACTGCCTGTGTGGAGTTTGCAAGTTCTCCCTGTGACCTCGTGGGTTTCCGCCGGGTGCTCTGGTTTCCTCCCTCAGCCAAAGACTTGCAGGTTAATACGTAAATTGGCCATTGTAAATTGCCCCCAGTGTAGGTAGATGGTAGGAGAATTGTGGGGATGTGGTAGGGAATATGGAATTAATGTAGGAGTAGTATAAAATGGGTGGTTGCTGGTCAGACTTGGTGGGCCGAAGGACCTGTTTCAGTGCTGTATCTCTAAAATAAAAAAAATATAACCTCCCAGCTCTGATGCCCCTTACCCTGATGAGCAGAAAATTCAGCCAAATAATTTCGAAAGGAAACCGAATTCTTGCGTTGTTCCTATGGAACCTGAAGTTCCCTCAGCAAAAAAAGCATGATGCCATTGAGAAGTACAGCCCAGGGAAGTCTTGGGTTGCATCTCTGGTCTGTGGCGGATTTTAACCGGGTCAGTAAAGTTGGGTAAAGCAAGCGGGAGAGGAAAAATCAGCTGGAGTTGCGGGATACTTGTGTGAAAGTGAGTGTGTATGTGCACGTGTGTTCGTGTGCCTACCAGTGGATGTTAGACTGCATGTCAGTCTGTATAGATATAGGGTAAGAACATTGTAAGGATCCCCTCCAATGCTTCTGATGGTCCAATATCACCCCTTCACCCTTACTCTCACTGTCTTAATCTCTCACATGAAGAGTGTCCCTGAGCACTCATTGCCCATGGAACTATACCCTAGCCTTCAGGAAAAGAGTGGGAAAAAATCAGTAATTTTGTTTTTAAATAGTGTAGCAGGCACAAAAGGCAGCGGAGTTGAAGGCACTGTTGCCAATTCTCGTGAAGCGATTCTCCTTTGACTTGTTTTTTGCTCTGTCTACACAAGGCATCGAAAACTCAACTCTTGAGGGAGGGTAGAGGGAATGATTTGAAGGACTTCTCCTGAGGACAACCTTCTCCTTTAATCTCCAATGATGTCTGTTCTTAATGAGACAATCTCCATTTCTTTTCTGTAGAAAGAGGAAAGGTTCGCAGGAAATCCAGTTTCATGCTATTTGTCACTTCAAGGAGACATTCCGGGTACTTGGGATAGTCAGGTCAATGCAAATATTCAACCAGAAAGTAGGTTTGTGCATTTAATGAGGAGCTAATTTTTCTAAAGTAAAGCTGCTGCAGTTTTATGTTGTGGAGTACCAAAATTAGATGGTTTTATCAAAGGGTCAGAGAGCAAAAGAAAATCTGGAACTACACAGAATCTAACAGCACTGAATTGTATGCCCAACAGCATACTTTTATGGAATTCTGTGCAATAGATTGGGCTGAAATCACCGATGTTCATGCACTTCAGGCAAAACAATATGGCTCACCGAGTGGGACTTTTCATCAGACTGGAGTCGGGCAGAGGGGAAAGCAAATCAGTTGGGTTTCCTGCTCCTGATCCCTACTTACTTAAAATGCATGCTTGAATGAGCATTGAGTGAGCACAGGTTCTGGCTTGGCTGTGATGCCCGCCCCCAAGGTTAAATAGTTTAGTCTCACAGGTACAGAATGACCACAGAGTCAAACCCCAGCAAGAGTCAGCACCTTCCGGAGAGTAGAGGAGAAAACCAGTTTAAAAACCCAGTGAACACAAAGCCAAACTGGTTATGTGCAACTTCCTGTTTGGAATCTGTCACCTTGGTCTACATCCCTGCTACAGCCTCCGATTCCGATGCAGCTGGTGGGAGTCTGTCTAAAAGTCTGGGTATGCTTCTGCTTTGCCGTGTGACCTAGATTTCTTTTACTTGCTGCAGTGTTGCCATTCCACATCCTGCCCTGGAAAGCCACAAGAGTGATAGTGGGTCAAGACGCCTGGACTCATTCTGCATCATCTTGGAAGCTCTTGGCTGACAGCTGGGTTTACTGAAGTGTTTTAAAATCCCCACACAATCAATGCAAGACTTTAAAAGCAAATCGATCCCATGTGGTTGCGAATGAATTTGTTTTCATTTACAAAATATAAATAGTTAGCTGTAGTTAACAGTAAGTTATTAGGCTGTGTGATTATCCAAATATCTGTTTCTGGTTGAATTCTTTCCCTGTGTCCTCTGTATTTTATGCTTTTAACTAGTGGCTCTCTGAATCTGAAGGCAGTGCTTCACGCTGAATACACTTCCACAGGTGTTGGTGCTTGCCAGTTACTTCATCCAAATAGCCATTCTTCATATGTGACCCATCAGAGTATCAATGGAGCATTCATCCAGAGGGGAACATTGCAGCCAACCCGATCTTGTCCTCCACCAGTCTCCACACACATGCATTTTACAGCAGAGGTCATTTGATAACGATTGGGACCAGCAAATCTGGCTGCTGTTTCTCCCCGCTCTGCCACGCCTTAGCTCAGGGGCACTGAGGCCAAATGTGTCTTCCCAGCTGAGATCAACTAACTCAGTGCAGACTGGGAATCTAACCTGGAGCCTTATTGTGTGCATGGTGGAGGTGCTAGTCTGGGGCCACTAGCCCTTCAAGAAAGTTCAAATAGAATTGACAAAGGACGAAAGGAGCTTCGCTGATTTAAGAATATCTATTTTGTTTCCCCATTGGGCACTGCACTGTGTCGAAGCATGATGAGATCTAGGGTCATGTGTGTCGTCTTCCAGTAATACTGTTGGGGGAGGCTGATTAACCTTAGTAGACCTACAGATGTTTCAGTAAACTTGTAATTTCAACAATACTGGTGTTACTTCGCCTCTCTCACACACTATCCAACTGCAAAAAGGTATGACTGTAATAAAGGAGGAAAAAAACCCAAAACTGACACAGCCAACTATAGAAGCATTAGTCTTCCATTTTATATGGAATAGTGGAATTGATTATCAGGAGTAATTTTGAGGTTTATCAGTACAACAATAATCTAGTTAATGAGAACAGAAAGTGCTGGAAATACTCTGCAGGTCTGGCAGCATCTGTTTAGAGAGAAACATGGATTCAGAAGGGGAAGATCCAGGCTGACCAACATCCTCGACGACTTCTTTCAGGAAGTGACAACCCAAGTAGGCTGTGGTTAGCCCTATGATGTGGTGTACCTCAGCTTCCGAAAGGCTCTAGCTAAAATTCCGCGTGATAATATAAAATGGGTGATATTCAGCTACATGTTATATGTCTCAATGGGTGTGAAAATCAGGAGAGATGTATAACAGGTGGTTGAATTGATACTGCCTGTTTTACACTGTTGCCCAAAGTCAATACCCAAAGAATGATCAATATGTGGAATTGATTTCCAACAAGAACAGCAGAGGCAAAATCTCTGAAAACATTCGGATGCTACAATGGGAAGATTTGAGGGCCTCTCTGTGTGATTGAATTGAGATGGGCGAAATGGCCTTCCTCATCCATAATTATCTGGTGATAGTGTGAAGAATGACTGAAATGTGTCTTTTTAAATGACATTCTCTGTTTCTAATTAGACCCTGAGAAGTTGTATTTAAGGTCTGTGTTGCTTATACAGCAGAATGATTATTTTTTTTTAGAAGTGAAGCACTCCTGCCCGATGGCTGGGTCAGTAAATATGCCAGTGTCAAAGGGCTAGATTATGAGCAAAGACTGGGGAAACTTGGGCTTTTCAACCTATGAGAAGGTGTCAGAGAGGTAATCCAGAGAAGAGGTACTAATTCCAAGTTCCTGCTACTGATTCCTATCCAGTATAGCCACTTTACCCTCCCTGCTGGAAAATTGGTTTGGATGTTGGGTGGATTGTTCCAGGCTTGGCTGTAATGTACCATCACTTCATAGAATCAAGGAATGTTTTTCAGCACAGTAACAGGCCATTCGGCCCATTAAGTTCGTGCCAGTGTTTTTCTTCAGCCGTTCTCATGTTCACTCCACATGCTATTGAATATATGTCTCCCTCAAGCAATTATCTAATTCCCTTTTAAAACAACTTGTGGCCTCTGCTTGGTTTGTAGCAGAGAATTCCAGATTCCAACCACCATCTTTCTAAAGTCCATTTTCATTGCCTTTATGGTTATCTTAAGTTTTTGACCTTCGTAACCATCTCACTGACCAGTAGAAACGATCTCTCACAGTTTACCCAATAATAACCCATCATAATCTTGGTTATAGGGATACCCATGTGGATGCCTATTGTTGGCACCAATGGAGCTGCAGGGGGAAAAAAAAATAAGCAGCAGAACAATTGGCACAAAGGCTGCTGAAAACATGAATGGCAGCTGGTAAAAGAAAGCTTTCAAGTCTATTCCTTGTACTTCAACTCTATGACCAGAAAGGCTTGAGTGAAATCAATGTTACCACGTTGACTGAGGTGATTAATGGAAGCCATTCATTATACAAATCAATCCACAGAACACCAGCACAGACTGCCTGCAGATAATATAGGAGGCGATAAAAAATTGCATTCAGCCAAATCCTGTAAAGGAATAGGGTATTTCTGCAGTTTCTTTATTGCACAACCCTGGGATGAAGGCCTGAGGCCCTGAATACAGGACAAAGATGAGGAGAAAGGAGGTCACAGGATGTGTTACCCCTGTCCGTTCCATCACATTATTCAATTACGTTCTTCTTTGCCTGCTTCCTGATCCTATTGCCATGAATTTTTCCAGACAATAACAGATCCAGCATCTTTCCGTCATTCCTGCATAACTTGCCACCCAGTCTATCACTTTTTTAATATAATCAGCGTCAGCATTCCTCTCTCTTCATATGCTTGGTTCAAGGACTCTTTCATTAATCATTCTTCTTGTCCAACTGATTGTCAGCCTACGTCTGCAATAGCAGACTCAAATGTGTCCGGTCGTTCTGTTACTTCAGGGTTCAAGGTCCAGTTTCACATCTATACAATCCTGCTGGGGATATACACTTTATCTACTGGGGTTAATCTATCTCTGGTATATTGTGAGGTTCGCCAGCTCCTCAGAATCAGCTGTCCATGGGGTGGAATAGTCAACATCTGTTGTGTTTATTTTCCTTTTAATTTCCTTGTACCCCTTTCCTAGCTCCTGTTTCATTTCTGTTCTACCACACCATATGAGGACACTGTTCTAACATGAGGGGCATCACATGCAAACCCAATTTTGTCATCACAACATGTACAATTTTCAGCAGGAGTCATTGAACAGCAATCAGGAACTTGGGCTGATTTATTTCCTCTCCTTGTCCAAGGCTCCAGTTGCCACTACAGCTGAGATCAACTAGCTCAACACAGGCTTAAGGGACCTGCAACCTGCTTCATCTCATTCGCAGAGACCTGGGTGTAGTTCTGCCAAAAAACACTCAAGGCCAAGAGCACTGCAGGAAACAGAAAATAAGTACTTGTAACATGTTCCCAATTTGCAGGATGTATGGAGTAAATGATTACTCCCAAACTATTTAAAACATGGCAGCATTTACATTCAGCTCCTTGCTTTGAGGTATCCATAGCAACCTCCGGGAGGATTGTGGTGCCTCAGCAGTGGAGCAAGAGCAGTATTTAGCATGAACAATTGTAATCCACTCCTAACACACACTGTAAATGTAGCTGCTGCATTGCATCAGTAACAGGTATGTGCAAATCTTTAAAAAAAATGGCAAAACAGCATTGTGGTTGAGTTGATAGATCCCATTAACCAGTGCGTACGTGCCTCTGGCTGACCTTAATTGCATCCTTGCTTCGCTGTGGTGGGTGTACTCTACATTTGACCATGACCAGCTCTTCATGCATTTCTGCCCTGATAGAAAGAAAGACTTGCTTCTATATAGCACCTTTCACATCATCAAGAAGCCCCAATGTGCTTTATAGCAATGAAGTACTTTTGAAGTATAATCAATGTTGTAATATAGGGGAAACAGCAGTATTTAAGATGGGGGAAAATGGCTGTTTTGGTGGGATGGTTGGAGGTGGGTGATGTGATGACACCTCCTGGAATGCAACCAACCAGAATTGGCAACCCTAAATGGACAATAAATACAGCATTGGTAATGCCGCCTGAGAATAAACAATACAAAAAGATAACGAGTTTCCAGTATATCCGTTCTTGGCTTTTTGTATAATACTCAAAAGGAAAAATTAACTGAGATCGCATATTTAGCAAGCTTAGTGTTTTAAGCAAGAAGAGCCCCGCATTTTAAAGTTTAGTGCCTAGTCTGATATGGAGAAAAATCCTCCAAATGGTGCTTCATTGCCAAAGGTATTCACCTGCCCCATCTCCTGGGACGATGCCAGATGCTGTCATTGCTGCAGCTGTGCAGAATGGGTATAAACCATAGCAAGCGACTAAGCAGCAACATGAGGCAAGTGCAGTCATTCAGAGAGGCAGCTGCAGAATGATTGAGTTTGATGGGAATGCAAATACTGCAATCTGGCCTCTGTTGAGAGTCTGAATAAATCCTGATTGAAAAGCACAGGTTGTTGGCTAAACAGGTACATCAGGGCTGAGCTCAAAATCATGTTAATTCCTCACAGTGGACATGGATTGATCCATAATCCACCTTTGCTATACTCTCTGTCACTTTTAGCCCACTGCCAGAATGGGTATTATTATCGCTGAAATATATAAATGCACTGGTTCAGTGGCAGCACCCTGTCCACTCTGAGTCAGAGGGTCATGGGTTAAGTCTCACTCTAGAGACTTGAGAACATAAACTAGATGGACAGTTTCGTGCAGTACTGAGGGAGTACTGCACTGTCGGAGGTGCCGTCTTTCCTTATATGATGGCCGGCACGGACACGATGAGCCGAAGGGCCTGTTTCTGTGCTGTATAACTCTATGACTCCTCTCAGGTAGGTGTAAAAGATACTATGGTACTATTCAAAGAGGAGCAGGGGAGTTCTTCCCGGTGTCCTAGCTAATATTTACCCCTCTGGTCAGTGACACATTGCTGTTTGTGGGACCTCAGCCTTCAGGCTGAGGCCGCGCTGTTTACAGGGAACGTGTCCAGGACAATCCTGGAGGGTTGGCAACCTTGTGTCCATTCCTGTGTGTCAGTTTGTCTCATTAAGCTCCCGTGAAGCAACTGGGACGTCTTACTACATTAAAGGCACTGATAAATGCAAGATTTTGTTTTAGTTGCCCTGAGAAGTTGATCTTAGGCCTTCTCCTTGAATCACGGTAGTCCTTGTGAAGATGGTGCTCCCATAATAGTGTTGGGTAGGGAATTTGTGGCATCGAAGGGAGTAGGCATGGGAGGGAAACAAATGTCTTAAAGAGGAAGGACACTGGATGAAGCACAGGCATTGTTCAAAGGACTTTCCTTTTCCACATTGAGAAAAGAAAGAGTAACAAAATCTGTAAACTTTCTAATCTGCATGGAAACGCACCATACTGGGTTTCTCTCGCTCCATGACATATTCGAAGAAGATCTGTCGTGAAGTGGTTTTATTGAAAAGAATGAGGGTAGGAACTGTTTCAGACAAGTCCAAGACCTGGAAGCCACCTGGGTATACTTCAATGGAGCCGTTTGATGCACAGGGCAGCCCCTGTCACTGATGTCACACAGAGCAAGCTAGCAGGGAGGATCTTTGTGCAGGTTAGAAGGTTGATGTGTTTTTTTAAGAAGAAAATGTCAAACCAGGTTTGAAATGTCCTACATGTTTCCATTATGAATTAATAATTTAAATCAAAGGATCCATCATGTGCTTTAGCAGGTGACAGCCACCTGGGCTGTCTGAGGGGTCTATGAGCTACAGCTTTTTAAGCAGGCCCCAAACATTAAATGAGACAGTTACTGCCTGGAAAACATCAAGAGGGAACCGCTCTTGTTTCATGGTTCAAGCCTATAGCTTGTTATGTAATTTTGCCTTGATGTTATTGGAGGAACGTGACCTCTACAGTTCAAACCCATAACACAACTAACATGAAATGAAATGAGCCAGTGTCCTGATTATCTTGTCTGATTAATTCTTTATCCATTTTATAATTTGGTTTAATCAATGGAGTATGTAATTACCAGGCCACTCTCCAACCACTGTACACTCCATTTAGAGATTCAGCCACAGCTGTACTAGTGCTCTATTATGGAGACCTTCTATCTATAATTGGATCTGGTAGATTGGATGTGTAATTAGTTGAGATTTCCCCCCCACTAACGACCCTACAGCCCATTAGTGTCGGTGAACAGCCATTGTTTTTCTCCGCTTCTGCTCCATTCTGTGTCGTTGAATGGTTACATAGCTGCATTGATTTCCAATCATTACTGCAATTGATCCAAATCTAGCAAATGAATTTCGAACTCTTTGTCGAGTGTGCCCTGATCTATTTGGGTTTTAGATGACTCACCTTGGGACTAATCAGGGATGAGTGTTGTATATTTTTAAGATTGTGGTTTTATTTTTTTGGCCAAATCTCTCCGCTCCTCCTCTTGTCCTGAAGGCCGGCACTTGCTGCGAAATAGTTACCTGGTTTCATGTCACAGCCTATATAACTGTCGTCCATCTATTCATTTGTGGTGGGCATCACCGTTGAGGCCAAATCAATTCACAGTCACGAATGCATGTGCATTTTCCATGACAACAGTGACGACAGTAACAACAGCACGCATTTATATATTATCTTTAATGTAAAATCAGCATTCAACATACTTCTCAAAAGAAATAAAAGCAAAATACTGCAGATGCTGGAAATCTGAAATAAAAACAAGAAATGCTGGAAATACTCAGCAGGTCTGGCAGCATCTGTGGAGAGAGAAGCAGAATTAACGTTTCAGGTCAGTGACCCTTCTTCAGAACTATCAGATATTAGAAATGTGAAAGGTTTTAAGCAAGTAAAGTGGGGTTGGGGCAAGAGATAACGAAGGAGAAGGTGTAGTTAGGACAAGGTCACAGAGAAGGTCATGGAGCAAAGGCAAACAATATGTTAATGGTGTGTTGAAAGACAAAGCATTAGTACAGATAGGGTGTTAATGGACTGAAAACTGAACACGCCACAAGCACAAACATGCTGAGTATTTCCAGCATTTCTTGTTTTTACTTCACAAAAGAAAGACTTGCATTTATATGGTGCCTTTCACAGGCCGTCCCAAACCGCTTCATAGCCAATGAAGTGTAGTCACTGTTGTAATGCAGGCAGCCAATTTGCACACACAAAGCTCCCACAAACAGCAATGTGATAAAGACCAGATAATCTCTTTTTGTGACATTGATTGAGGGATAGATATTGGTCAGGACACTGTTCTTTTTCCAAACAAATGCTATAGGAACTTTTACGTGTACCTGAGAGGGCAGACAGGGCCTTGGTTTAACATCTCATCCGAAAGATGGCACCTCCAGCAGTGCAGCACTCCCTCAGTACTGTATCAGCCTTGATTTTTGTACTCTGGTCCTGGAGTGGGATTTGAACCCACAAACTTGTGACTCTCAGGCATGAGTGCTACCAACTGAGACATGGTAGAGTGTTTTTGGCGGGGGCTAAAGACGACGGTTTTAATCTTCCCAGTGTTCAACTGGAGGAAACTGCAGCTCATCTAAGACTGGATGGCAGACAAGCAGTCGGACAACAGAGACAGTGGTGAAGTAGAGCTAGATGTTGTCAATGTGCATATAAAAGCTGATCCCATGTATGCAAATAGTATTTCTAAGGGGTAGCACGTAGATGAAGAGGAGGAGGGGATAGATCCATGGTTCGACAGAGAGGGTGGTCTCTGGAGATGCATAGCAGGAAGGACATAGGACATAGGAAGATCGGAACAGGAGGCCATTCAGCCCCTCAAGCCTGTCCCGCCATTTAATGAGATCATGGCTGATCCGTGGCCTAACTCCATATACCTGGCCCATATCCCTTAATATCTTTGCTTAACGAAAATTTTAAATCTGAGATAGATAAATTAACAACTGTTCGAGCTTCAACTGCTGTTTATGGGAGAGAGTTCCAAACCTCTACCACCCTTTCCGTGAAGAAGTGCTTCCCAACATCTCTCCTGACAGTCTGGTCCTAATTTTTAGACTATGCCCCCTAGTTTTAGAATCTCCAACCAGTGGAAATAGGTTAGCTTTATCTAGCCTGTCTTTTCCTCTTAATATCTTGAAGACTTCAATCAGATCACCCCTTAACCTTCTAAATTCTAGCGAAAACATGCCTAATTTGTGTAATCACTCCTCGTAACTTAACCCCTGTAGTCCAGGTATCACTCTTGTAAACCGACATTGCACTCCTTCCTAAGGAAGGAAGTACTCCAAGTGGGGTCTAACCAGGGTTTTGTACAGCTGCAGCATAACCTCTGTGCCTTTATACTCCAATTCTCTGGATATAAAGGCTAGCATTCCATTAACCTTTTTGATTATTTTCTGCACTTGCTCGTGGCATTTTAAAGATCTATGCACCTGAACTCCCAAGTCTCTTTGGACATCCACTGTACTTAACCTCTTCCCATTTAGAAAGTACCTTGCTCTATCCTTTTTTGGTCCAAAATGGATAACCTCACACTTGCCTGCATTGAAATCCATCTGCCACAGTTTTGCCCACTCACCTAGTTTGTCAATATCTCTTTGCAATTTTATGCTATCATCTAGACTGTCTACAATGCCGTCTAACTTTGTATCATCAGCAAATTTGGATATATGACTTACTATGCCATCATCCAAGTGGTTAATGAATAATGTGAATAATTGAGGCCCCAACACAGATCCCTGCGGGTCACCACCGGTTACATCCTGCCAATCAGAGTACTTATCCATTACCCCACTCTCTGTCACCTACCACTCAACCAACTTTCTAACCATGCCAATAATTTGCCCTCAACTCCATGAGCTTCTACCTTAGTTAACAGTCTCTTATGTGGGACTTTATCAAATGCCTTCTGGAAGTCCATATAAATAACATCCATAGACATTCCCCTGTCCACTACCTTAGTCACCGCTTCAAAAAATTCAACGAGATTTGTCAGGTATGACCTTCCCGTCATGAATCCATGCTGGCTGTCCCTGATTAACTGAAATTTTTCTAGGTGTTCAGTCACCCTATCCTTGATTATAGACTCCAGCAACTTCCCCACCACAGATGTCAGGCTAACTGGTCTGTAATTTCCTTGGTTCCCCCTTTCACCCTTCTTAAAAAGTGGAGTGACATGTGCAACTTTCCAATCCAGAGGGACCACTCCTGAATGTGGGAAACTCTGAAAGACTATAGTTAGGGCATCTACAATGTGCTCCCCTACTTCCTTTAACACCCTCAGATGGAAACTGTCAGGTCCTGGGGATTTCTCACTCTTTAGTTCCATTAATTTCCTTGTTACTGATGTTTTATTTACGTTAATTGTATTAAGCCCCTGTCCCCTATCGGCTATTAATTTTTTCGGGACTTCCGGCAAGTTATCCTCCTTTTCAACTGTAAATACTGAGGCAAAGTAATTGTTCAACATGTCTGCCATTTCCCCATTATCAATGACAATATCTCCATTTTCAGCTTTTAGTGGGCCTACGTTGCTCTTGACCACCCGTTTTCCCTTTATGTAACTATAAAATTTCTTCTTATTGATTTTGATGTCCCTTGCAAGTTTCCTTTCATAATCTCTTTTAGTAGCTCTTATAAACTGCTTTGTGACCCTTTGCTGGTCTTTGTATCGATCCCATTCGGCCGGATCTGTGCTGCGTTTTGCATTTTTGTAAGCCATTTCTTTTCATTTTATGCTATCCCTAATCTCTTTAGTTGTCCATGGCTGTTTTTTCTGTGAAGTGGAGCTTTTTCCTCTCAGGGGTATATACTCGCTCTGTATTTCGTTAAATGTTTCTTTAAATATTCCCCACTGTTCTTCAGTTGTTTGACCCATTAACAGCAGTTTGACTCATTAAGAGCAGCCATTGCTGGAGACTCTCTGGCTACGATTGGATACAAGTGAAACCAAGTGAGGGCAGTCCCACTGAGCTGAACAACAGAGGAGAGGCTTTAGAGGAGGATGCTGTGTGGTCATTCGTGTCGAAGGATGAAGAGAGGTCGAGGAGAATGAGGAGGGTTTGTGCACCACAGTGGCCGTCACAGAGGATGTCAGTCATGACTGTGGCAGGGGGTGGAAACCAGATTGGAGCGATTTGGAGAATGAAGTTGGGGGGAAAATTGAGCATTTGGAGTGACTGAATTGCAATCAGGAACAGAAAATCTATCCAAACTCATATTGACACAGACTGAGAATCGAGCGAGGGAACTGACTCAGTGCCACCCCATGAATTGCATTTATTCAAATCACTTTGCAGTCCAAAATCTGCAGCTGTACCAAAAACTCAATCTGATTACGGAGGGAGCTAAACCCAGATAGGAACATTTGTACAAATCCTTTTTTAAATGAGATGCACTGAGTCTGAGTAATCGTCTTTAATAAGTAATTTAATCTGCATCACCAGTTAGGCAATAGGAGCATCTGTGACCAATAATCAGGTACTAAGACATTACATGAGCTGTTGCTGAACATGACAGACTCTACACAACAGCGACTTGTGGGTGCCTCTGGCTATCACCAACTGTCATTCGAAAACTGGAAGAAGAAGCAGGGTAAGAATGGGGCAGGGATTGGGATCAGTGCCTGATTCCCTTAATCACCACCAGACTCAACTATTCCAAACCTCTCTTGGCCAGTCTCCCATGATCCACCCTCCATAGTCTTCAGGTCGTTCAAAACTCTGCTACTCTTATCCTATGCCATCACCCATGTTCTTGTGACTTAAATTAGCTTGGTCCCAAACACCTCCAATTTAAAATTCTCATCCTCGAGTTTAAATGACTTTGTGCTGTGGCACCTCCCTATCTCTGGAGCCTCCAACAGGCCTACAACATAACCCCAGCTCTCTATTCCTCTGATTTTGGCCTCTTGTACATCCCCATTCTTTTGTCCTACCACTGGCAGAACTGTCTTCAGCAGTCTAGGCCCTACATGCTGGAATTCAAGAACAACTTGTGTTTCTAGGAGCATTATCAAACAAAATTTGACACCAAGCCACATAAGGGCATATTAGGACAGGTGACTAAAATCATGGTCAAAGAGATTGGTTTTAAGATGCGTCATAAAGGAGGAGAGTTAAGTGCGGAGGTTTAGGGAGGGATTTCTAGAGCCTAGGGCTTAGGCAGCTGAAGGCACAGCTGCCAGTGGTGGAGTGATGAAAATCAGGGATGCGCAAAAGGCATTCTCCCCACAAACCTCTCCCCCTTTCCACCTCCCTGTTCTCCTTTAAGTCCCTCGTTAAAACTCTTATTTGACCAGGCTATTGGTCAGCCATCGCAATATGTCCCTGTTTGACTTGACGTCCATTTTGTTCATTACACCTCTGTGCAGCACCTTGAGACAGTTTTGTACATGTTAAGTTTAAGTTTTTGTTTATTGCAACAGTCATTGAAAACCTGAACCATTAATAACTCCTCCACATCAAGGGAGTCAGCAGCAACGTAAGAACATAAGAAATAGGAGCGGGAGTAGGCCATTCAACCCCTCAAGCCTGCTACACCATTCAGTAAGAACATGGCTGATCTGATTGAGGCCTTAACTGCACTTTCCTGCCTGCCCCCCCATATCCCTTGACTCCCTTGCAGATCAAAAATCTGTCCAACTCAGCCTTGAGTATATTCAATGTCCCAGCCCCCAATGCTCTCTGGGGTAGAGAATTCCAAAAATTAATGTCCCTCTGAGAGAAGAAATTCCTCCTCATCTCTGTCTGAAAAGGGAGTCCACTTAATTTGAAACTGTGCTCCCAGTTTTCGATTTCCCCCATAAGGGGGAGCATCCTTTCAGCATCTACCCTCAGAATCTTATATGTTTCAATAAGATCACCTCTCATTCTTTTAAACGCCAATGAGTATAGGCCCAACCTGCTCAACCTTTCCTCATAAGACAACTCCTTCATCCAAGGATCCGCTAAGTGAACCTTCTCTGAACTGCTTCCAATGCAAGTATATCCTTCTTATGTAAGGAGACCAAAACTGTACGCAGTATTCTAGGTGCGGTCTCACCAAAGCCCTGTACAGTTGTAGTAAGACTTCCCTACTTTTATACTCTATCCCCCTTGCAATAAAGGCCAACATTCCATTTGCCTTCCTAATTACTTATTGTATCTGCATGCTACTTTTCGTGATACATGTGCAAAGACACTCAGATCCCTCTATACTGCAGCATTCTGTAGTCTCTGTCCATGTATATTAATTATGCTTTTCTATTCTTCCTGTCAAAATGGACGACCTCCATTTTCCCACATTATACTCCATATGCCAAATTTTTGCCCACTCACTTAACCTATCTATATCTCTTTGCAGACACTTGTGTCCTCCTCACAACTTGCTTTCCTATCTATCTTTGTATCATCTGCAAATTTGGCTACAATACATTCCAAGTCATTAATAAAAATTGTAAATAATTGAGGCCCCAGCACTGATCCCTGTGGCACTCCACTAGTTCCAGTTCGCCAGCCTGAAAATGCCCTATTTATCCGGACTCTCTGTTTCCTTTATCCATGGTTATATATCACCCGCAACAACATGAGCTCTTATCTTGTGCAGTAACCTTCTATGGCACCTTATCGAATGCCATTTCGAAATCCAAATACACTACATCTACTGGTTTCCTTTATCCACCCTGCTTGTTACATCCTCACAGAACTCTAATAAATTTGTCAAACACAATTTTCCTTTCATAAAACCATGTTGACTCTGCTTGATTGTATTATAATTTTCTAAATGTCCTGCTACTACTTCCTTAATAATGGATTCTAGCATTTTCCCAATGACATGTTCGGCCAACTGGCCTATAGTTTATTGCTTTCTGTCGTCTCCCTTCTTTCTTGAATAGCGGTATTACGTTTGCAGTTTTCCAATCTGCTGGGGCTTTTCCAGAATCTAGGGAATTTTGGATTTTGAATTTACAACCAATGCATCCACTATCTCTGCAGCCACTACTTTTAAGGATGCAGTCCATCAGGTTCAGGGGACTTGTCAGCCTTTAGTCCCATTAGTTTTCCCAGGGCTTTTTCTCTGCTGATAGTGATTGTTTTAAGTTCCTCCCTCCCTTTTGCCTCCTGATTTTCTAACATTCTTGGGATGATTTTTGTGTCTTCTACTGTGAAGACAGATACAAAATACTTGTTCAAAGCCTCTGCCATTTCCTCGTATCCTAATATTAATTCCTCAGTCTTACCCTCTAGGGGACCAATGCTCGCTTTAGCTACTCTTTTCCTTTTTATATATTTGTAGAAGCTTTTACTATCTGTTATTATATTTCTTGCTTGTTTACTCTCATACTCTTATTTCTCCCTCTTTCTTTAGTCAACCTCCACTAGTTTCTAAAATTTTTCCAACCTTCTGGCCTACTACTAATCTTCACAGCATTCTACACCTTTTCTTTCAATTTGATATCATCCTTAACTTCCTTAGTTAGCCATGGATGGCGGCAAAAGTTTGAAACATGTTTGAAATTCCAAACTTTGGATGTCAGAAATGCATTTTAGAAATTTCCACAACTCACTGCTTGGACCATTCAACACGGGACAATGTGGTTAAGGAGCAGACAGGGCAGTCACCCTCGGCTTGCCTTGCGATTTTAGTTACTGCACCATGTAACCAGTTGGCTTGGTTTGTGAGCGTCCGTTTATGCTGCACTTGTCTGCAGCCTCATCCTCTTAGACTGACTGATACCAATATCATTGGCTGAGTTTCTACACCTCTAATTTCTGACAGAATGCTTTGTATTGATGAAAGATTACACAAGAAGCTGTTCAGAATACAGCTGTGGGTGTTCTGACTTTCACAATGGATTGTATTCTGTGTCCCATCCCGTTCGTTCGTTCTCGCTCTCTCGCTCTCTCGCTCTCTCGCTCTCTCACTCTCTCACTCTCTCACTCTCTCACTCTCTCTCTCCCTCTCTCTCACATTCACTCACTCAGTCACTCAATGTTAGGACTCATTCCACGATCCCTCTCTTATCTCTGTTTTCCAACCTCCCCACACACACTCACACTCTCTCTCGCTCTCTCTCTCTCTCTCACATTCACTCACTCAGTCACTCAATGTTAGGACTCATTCCACGATCCCTCTCTTATCTCTGTTTTCCAACCTCCCCACACACACTCACACTCTCTCTCTCTCTCACAGTATATTAGGGCTCATTCTGTGATCCCTCTCTCATCTCTGTTTTCCAATCCCCTCTCCCTCCCTCCCTCTCTCTCCTCTCTCTCTCAGCCACACGCGCGCACACACACAATCATTTTGATCTCCCTATTGCCAGTCAACATTGGTAAGGTCAGTGTTTCTCTGCCCTTTTCTCTCTTGTTTCGCTCAGT
Source organism: Heterodontus francisci (assembly GCF_036365525.1). Classification (NCBI taxonomy): domain Eukaryota; kingdom Metazoa; phylum Chordata; class Chondrichthyes; order Heterodontiformes; family Heterodontidae; genus Heterodontus; species Heterodontus francisci. The sequence continues at coordinate 27,404,956 of NC_090407.1, read as the reverse complement.
GCGAGTGGGTGAGAGGATCAAGGCCGCGATGTTGTAGCCCTATCTCTGACCCATGAACCCTTTGACATGTCTTCTGTGCTTGAAGCATGGGTGTCACAGAATTAGATCTGTAATGTGAACTTTTTTAACAAAGCAAAGAGCCATGGCCTATGGTGCAGGACATCACCAGGGTTGAAAGGAATTGAAGAGACAATGAGGTAAATCAGGAAGTAAGGGTTACATGATGCCAAGCTCAGCTTTGAAGGTCTGGTGGTTGTGGCAAAAGGGAAAAACTCAGATCCTGTGAAAGTAGGAGTTACAGTAGGAGACAATGCGATGAGTCTTGATTATAATACGGTGAGGATTCAGGGAAAAGTATGTAGTCTGATGTATTTGTAGCTTAGGAGAGACAAAGGATGAAAGCTCCGAGGAGCACCGATTGTACTAGTATTGATAACAGACCAGAAAGGGTGTGACAGCGAGAGGGGGTGGAAAGTGGAGGTCAGAGGGATCACACCCTGGGTGACATGACCTCCTGCTGCGTGCCCTTCTTCCCCATTCCTGCTTCTCCCCCTTCCAGCGTCTTGCATGACCTCTGTTCATTCTCTAAGTCAGGCTGCATTCCAAGGGGATCGCCTACTAGTGCACCCAAGTCTGTAAGCAACTAATTTATGTAGAAACCTTGAAGTCAGCATAAAGTTCTTCACCTGCCCAACCACTTACTGTAGACTTTTGAAACTTGAAACAACTATAGAAAGCACCAAACACTTGTAGAATCGTAGCATCAGCCAGAAGACATTAGCTAGCAATTGACCTGTAAGTAGTTGATGTTCCCTTTAAATAGCGTTGGTGGGAAGCTTCTTCTCGCTGCTGAACAGGTATTTAGCTATGTGAGGTTAAGAGAGACTGTAAACTAGAGCTTTGATCTCTGAAATGGCACCGTGGGCATCAAATCAGCATGGTGCGCTGATTCATGTCGTGATCTGCCTGCTTTGGATGATTCTGGTGGGCATTCAATTCAGGCTTGCTAATGCCTGCACCAACATGGCGCCTGTCATAATTCACCCCTTAAGTGCGTGTGTGTGTGCAAACACTATTGAGGAACGCTCGTCGTGCCCAAAAAATTAGCACTAACGAGCCTAATTTCTTGCACAAAGCAGCAGTTGAAAGATACAGCGATCCAGCCCAACTATTGGACTGTGGTGGCAACAGAAGGATGTCAGCACTGGGTCTTATAATCTGCAGTAAGTTGATGGATGTTAAATGGAATCATCAGCAAAAGTGTGGGTAGGGTTGGATGAAGAGCAAGGGAAGGAACAGAGTGGAAGAGAGGACAGAGCCCTGAGGAACCCCGGGGTTAATTGACCTAGAGGGTGTGCCGCTGACTGAGAAATTTGTGAGGAAAATCTGTAACTGTGGTGGGAGGCCATATGATGGTAACGTATTTAGAGGTGCCCAATGCCAGACTATGTTAGTGCCTTGGGACATGTGCAAAGCAATAATAGGTGATCCACCAAAGTGTCGAAGAGCAGCAGTCACACACCATAACACACACAGTGAAATCACCAAGGAAACCGCCATGCTAAAAACCATACTGGCAATCGTGCATTAGGCCGAAACTTTGAAGGATATCAACTTTAGGAAGTCCTGATGTAAAAGCAAATGATCAAAGTATAAGGAGGATCACCTTCCTTAGGGATAGAGTGTAGTGAAGGAAGTTTTCAAGGAATAAAAACAAGAAATGCTGGAACCACTCAGGTCTGGCAGCATCTGTGGAAAGAGAAGCAGAGTTAACGTTTCGGGTCAGTGACCCGAAACGTTAACTCTGCTTCTCTTTCCACAGATGCTGCCAGACCTGCTGAGCGGTTCCAGCATTTCTTGTTTTTATTTCAGATTTCCAGCATCCGCAGTATTTTGCTTTTATTTTTAAGTTTTCAAGGAGATGGAATGTGGGAGTAAGAGGAAGAACATCTGGTGCATCTGTGACATTTAAATTGCACCCCAAATTCCTCGAGTTTGGAGCAGCAGACAGCAGTCCCATTGTTTAAATGTTGTGCTTTGTAAGAGGTGAACTGTACTGCCAGTCTGTGTGTGGGCTGAGGACTTCACCTGCTGGAAACCATGGAAAATGGCTGCCATTGTGTTGCCACTGCCAGAGGGTTTGGCAAAGATCCTTAGAGTTGAGGCCTGACCACTTCATTTATCTCAGCACTGTTAGATCTGGTGTCTGAGGGTAAACTAAAAGGAACATTAGTGCAGTAAACAAAAGGACCGATTCACTTGTTAATTCTGCTGATTGGGCATCACTTGGGAGTGTTTCATGCTGATGCTTGCACCAAAAACAAACGTTCTAGTTACCTAGAACTTACATAACTCGTCTTGATTAGCACAAAGGTCCCACACAAGGAGGGGAAAAATAATGTCATTGTAACAGTTTTGATTCTTATGTTTATACCTCAGAGATTGCAACTCTCAGGGCAGCAAAGACCTATGCCAAATGATCATGTAAATTCGTAGGAAGCAGGTTATTTGCCTTGCGTGAGTGTTTGTTGCGGTGTATTTGAGATTTGAAGTGCAGAAAGAGACAGAGGCTGCAAACTGAGTGCTGGTCATTTTTATCTGCAGTTGATACAGTGCGATGGTGCCTCAGCACCCCTTGAGGCCCTTGAAGGTAGTAATGATGACCTGAGTGCCTCTGTCATACTGACAGGCTCATTTCAGATGAGGCGACAGCTGCCTCCCCTCAACTTCCTGCTGCTAGCACTCCTGATGTGGCTTTCTGGATGTAACATGAAATGTTTGCCTTGTTGGACTGCTCTTTGGAACTGTTGTCCGTCAGCAAGTCAGTTGAACAAAACACAATCACGTCAGAAAGTGAGGTCGAGCGATGCATGGAACCAGCTCCGCTCAGAATTCGTGTTTAGTCACAGACAAATGGCTTCTATTCTCAGGTTCGAACAAAAGGGACAGTATTTGAAAAGCTGCCCTAAAGGAGTGGGTTTTTAATCTCATTAGAGATCAAAACTCAACAGCCTTGTCTCTTCCCAGCCTTCTGTTGAAGTTCAAAGCCTCTTATCCTTTTATGATGATTAGTGTTTCCTCACCAACATCGAACTCCAGGAAAAGGTGACCACTTTTCATTTGGCTGATGGCCAATGAAAATGAAGAAATAAAAAATGGTTTGCTGTATTGAAAAAAATTGAAGGGGTAAGGATATTACCAAATTGATGCACATGTAGGCCACAATCCAAACTTGAGTGCACAGTCTGGAAAAACCTATTAACTGGTGCACAAATCAGTACCCATAATGGTAGCCATGCAAACTAACCAATTGTTGTAAAAACCTATCTGGTTCACTAGTGCCCTTTAGGGAAGGAAATCTGTTGTCCTTGCCAACCTTAGCCTATATGTGACTCCAGACTCACAGCAAGGTGGTTCACTCTTAACTGCCCTCTGAAATGGCCTAGCAGTTGTATCAAACTACTTACAAAAAAGCATAATAACAAAACCAGACAGATCACCTGGCATCCACCTAGGAACTGAACACAACAAAGGCACACACAGCCCAGTCAACCTGCAAAGTCCTCCTCATTAACATGCCAAAATTGGGAGAACTGTCCCACAGACTAATCAAGCAACAGCCTGATCTAGTCATACTCATAGAATCATACCTTTCAATCAACATCCCAGACTTCTCCATCACCATCCCTGGGTATGTCCTGTCCCACTGGCAGGACATACCCACCAGGGGTGGCGACGTTATGTTATACAGTCGTGAGGGTGTGGCCTTGGGAGTCCTCAACATTGACACCAGAGCCCATGACGTCTCATAGAATCAGGTGAAACAGGGCAAGGAAACCTCCTGCTGATTACTACCTACCACCTTCCCTCAGCTGATGAACCAGTGCTCCTCCATGTTTAACACGACTTGGAAGAAGCACTGAAGCTAGCAAGGGCACAGAATGCACTCTGGGTGGGAAACTTCAATGTCCATCACCAAGGGTGGCAGGGTAGCACTTCTACTTGACCAAGCTGGCCGAATCCTGAAGGATATATCTGTCAGACTGGGTCTACGGTAGGTGGTGAGAGAACCAACACAAGGGAAAAATCGACTTGACCATGTCTTCACCAATCTACTTGCCTCAATTGTATCTGTCTATGACAGTATTGGTAGGTGTGACCACCACACAGTCCTTGTGGAGACAAAGTCCCGTCTTCACCCTGAGGATACCCTCGATCGTGTTGTGTGGCATTACCACTGTGATAAATGAGAGATTCAGAACTGATCTAGCAGCTTAAAACAAGGCATCTATGAGGCACTGTGGGCCATCAGCAGCAGCGGAACTATATACCACTACATTCTGTAACCTCATGGCCTGGCATATCTCTCACTCCAGCATTGCCATCATGCCAGGGGATCAACCCTGAAGAATGCAGAACAGCATGCCAGGAGCAACACCAGGCATGTCTTAAAAATGAGGTGCCAACCTGGTGAAGCTACAACACAGGACTACATGCATACTCAACAACGGAAGCAGCATGCTATAGACAGATAAGCGATTCCAGAACCAACGGATCAGATCACAGCTCTGCATTCCTGCCATAACCAGTCATAAATGGTGGTGGATAATTAAACAACTAACTGGAGGAGGAGGCTCCACGAACTTCCCCATCCTCAATAATGGCAGAGCCCAGCAAGAGTGCAAAAGCCAAAGCTCAGACGTTTGCAACCATCTTCATTGAATTTCAGAAGCGAGGTGAGGGTGCTCTTGAAATCAAGGCCGGATTAGACTGAGTGTGGCATCAAAGAACCCTAGTTAACTCGAAGTCAGTGGGAATCAGGGGAAAATTCTCCTCTGGCTGGTGTCATACCGAGCACAAAGAAAGACTGTTGTAGTTGTTGGAGGTCAGTCAACTCAGCCCCAGGACATTTCTGCAGGGTTTCCTCAGAGTAGTGTCCTAGACCCAACCATCTTCAGCTGCTTCATCAGTGACCTTCCCTCCGTTATAAGGTCAGAAGTGGGGATGTTTCGTTGATGATTGCACAGTGTTCAGTTTCATTCATATCTCCTCAGATAATGAAGCTGTCTATGCTCGGATGCAGCAGAATGTGGACAACATTTCAGGCTTGGATTGATAAGTGGCAAGTAACATTTGTGCCACACAAGTACCAGGCAATGATCATCTCCAACAAGAGAGAGTCTAATCACCTCCTCTTAACATTCAACAGCATTACCATCTGAATCCCCCACCATCGACATCCTGGGGGTCACCATTGACCAAAAACTTAAGTGAACCAGCCACATAAATACTGTGGCTACAAGAGCAGGTCTGGGAGCAGAGGTTGGGAATTCTGTGGCAAGTAACTCACCTGACTTCCAAAAGCCTCTCCAGCATTTGTAAGACACAAATCAGGAGCGTGATGGAATAAACTCCACTTTCCTGGTTGAGCACAGCTTCAACAACACTCGAAGCTCGACACCATCCAGGGGCAAAGCAGCCCTCTTGATCAGCACCCCATTCACCAGCTTAAATATTTACTCCATCCACCACTGGCAGGCAGAGCTGCAGTATGTAACATCTACAAAATGCACTGCAGCCAGTCGTGAAGTCTTCTTTAACAGTACTTTCCAAACCTGCGCCCTCTACCACCTAGAAGAACAAGCGCAACACATTGGAACACCTGCAGGTTTCCCTGACTTGGAATTACATTGCTGTTCCTTCACTGTCGCTGGGTTAAATTCCTGGAACTCCCTCCCTAATAGCACTGTGGGTGTGACATATGAACTGCAGTGTTTCAAGAAGGAACCACCACCACCTTCTCAAGGGCATTTAGAGATAGACAGTAAATGCTGACCTTGCCAGCGATGCCCACATCCCATGAATGAATTTTTAAATAAATCATATCCCAACTTAAACCAATATTTTGGTTCAAACAAGTGCAACCTATGTGTGAGTTTATGGTGGGGAAAGTATTTTTAAATTGTAATTATTTTATTTTTATTCTTTTATTTAGAGATACAGCACCGAAACAGGCCCTTCGGCCCATGAGTCTGTGCCGACCAACAACCACCCATTTATACTCACCCTACATTAATCCCATATTCCCTACCACCTACCTACACTAGCGGCAATTTACAATGGCCAATTTACCTATCAACCTGCAAGCCTTTGGCTGTGGGAGGAAACCAGAGCACCCAGCGATTTTTCAATAGGTTTTGTGCTAACCAGTCTAGCCCTGTTTTCTACCAGTTTGTTTATTTGATATTGTCCCACATATTACCCAGTCAGGCTGCGGGAGGATTAATCCATTTGCATAGCCTCCTTCCTTCCCTCGGTGCCATGTACTTCAACCTGTGAGATCGTCCGTTATTTCTGCTATTTCTCGGACCACTCCTGTCCTCTACTCCCCAAAAGGCTGTGCTAGATTTTGGATCTGAATAGATAGCAATAGGTAGGTTGGGCTAAAGGCCTGCTCGGGTCTGGGAAAAAAAAAACCAACCGAACCCGACAGAGCCACATTGGACCCAAGCCATTTTTTCCCATGCCCGACCTGACCCGCCCCGACCCGACCTGAGCCCCACCTGACCATAGTGTGCTCGCTGTACTTGCCACTTTTGGATGGATGGAATGGAAGGAAGCTGCACTGCTGCAGCATGAGCGCGATGACATCATAGAAACATTCACTCGCTCACTGCGCAGACTCAGAGTCTGTGGAGTACTGTGTGTGTCCAACTCGGACCCGGCCCAACCCGAGCCCGAAAGCCGGACCCGGAAGAGTGACCCGACCCAACCAGAACTCGACACATGTTGGGTCCCTTCGGGTTCGGATCGGGTAGCAGGCCTTTAGGTTGGACACCAAAGGCTTTTTTATAAAATGAATGTCAATTTTTCTTTGCTCACTACTGTGCCTTGTGATGTGGGTGGCATTAATTATTGAAGTGATGGGGCTTTTTATGAATATTCATTATCATCAAAGCAACCCATGAGCCATGACCACATCCTCTGTCAGATTTCAGACTTGGAAGAAGGTGGCATCCCTAGGGCAGGGACTGATTTGGGGGGGAAGTCAAACCAGTGCTGAACCAGTGACATTGTGGAGCGAGGAATGCAATGAGTCTAATTTGCAACCTTTGACTTTCAACAGACTTTATTGGAGTAATGGCAAAGGTCAGATAACAGCACTTATCCACATGGATTCTCCAGTGTTTCCTTGGTTACCGCTGGTCTGAACTAACACAGTAAATATAAGCCTGGATGACCTGCACGATCTGTTTATAATTAGTCGAGTAGTATTGAATTAGAAAACCTTTCATCCAGTTATTTTCACATCTTGAAAGATTTATTTTGATGTGTTCACACAATAATGACTAGGCCAAGACCTGGGCTTCTTATTTGCTTTACATTTGTGAAGTGAAGTTTAAAAGCTAATACTGTTTAGCTTGAGAAGAATTTATACCTGTGGGTCATAAAAGTTCAGTTGTTGTGGACCCTCTCTTCCCCCACCCGCCCTGCATCAATTGATAAGACAAATGACATTTTAAAGTGTGGTCAGAATTGGTTTTGAGCAACACTCATTTTAATGAGCTGAAAAGTAAAGTAATAAATATTTCAAAGGAATGTCAGAGCAAAGAACAAGGACAGAATCTTAAATGTGGGAGGAAAAGGAAAGGAAGGAGAAGGTTAAAAATGTTACCTGGTTAATGTTGCCACACTGTGTCTGAAGACATTGCTCAAATGTGAAGGACACAAATCCCCCTCATCTGCTAGCAGTGGGCCAGTAAGTGAATTATTCCACTGAGCTTTTTGATTTCTTTTGCCATTTTTCTACCTCCTTAATGCAGGTTTCAGGAAGGGAAGTGGCGGTGGGGGAGAATCTCTGGACAATTCACTGATGATTTAGCCAATCATATTATAAGACAGTCTTGAGTTTCTCTCTCTAAATCCAACAATACTATTTTTATTCTCTGGTAAGCTGCAACTCCATAAGTCCCAGGTGCTCTCACCCAAGTGGCCAGGCTCCATTGCTGAGTCTAGAGACTGTATCAGTCGGCTTGTTCGACCATGAAGTATTTCAGCTCAGCCCACACGAGCAATTTCCCACAGGGGCCGCCAGATAAAGAGTGGGAATGCCAGCTGCTCTTTTAAAATTCCTGTCCTTAACACAGAGGGACCAAGTGCAGTTGCAGTACCATCTCAGACTGGCGACCACTACATAGGCCAAACATCGAACCTCTTCTGTGTAACTTCAGTTAGCTGCTAAGCGGGAACCTGAAGCTGTTGGTCCTGAAATTCCACGTGACAAGTTTTACTGGATTGTACAATGAGTCTAGAATTGTGCCGAGCCAAGCCTAGCTGAAGATTGCAGCAGTAGGCTGCAGGAGGTACAAAGGAAAGCATTTGGATCATTGGCACATCTATGATTTGGTCCCACTTTTCCAGATTTGGCACAGACAACTGAAAAAGGGACAAGGGCACTGCCAGTAGGAACAGAAGGGCTGACATGTTCAGTGAGACCGACCTCCAAACTCTCCTGGAGGAGACTACACACAAGAGAGACAGACTGCTAGGTGTCCACATGGGGAATCTGGCAAAGATTACATTTGATACCATGTGGCAGGGCGCTGCCTTTGGCCCTGATGATCTTAGCCCTAGTGTAGCATGACATTACTTAGAATTTATAGCACAATTATGCCAGCATTTATGCTCCAGTTTAGCTACCTCCCAACCTGTTTCATCTAACCCTGTCAGAAAATTAATTCTTTTTGTGTTCCAGAGCAACATGAGCAAACTCCTCGTCTCAGATGTTGAATTTCTGCAAAGGATAGTACAGAAAGAAATAGAAATTTTGGATAAAGCGGTCACTGGTAGCCTGAGGAAAGTAAGAGAAAGCACAGCACCAGGACCACTGGGACCTTGGATGAGGGCACATAAAGAGAATCAGTCGCATCCTTTCCACTATCTTTACGGAGTTTTAAAAATGGGAGTAGTGGAAAGTGGCTAACGTAGAACCAATCTTTATGAAGGAGCATTGGGCAGGTCCAGGGAATTAGAAGACAGTGAGCTTACTACTTGTTTTGTGTCAAGCCAGGAAATTCAGGACTGCAGCGTCATTGGCTCAAATATATTCAAACTTAGGTACGGGGGAGCCCTTGGCAGAAAGGGCCCAGTCATCGGTTGGGAATAGAGCGTAATGTTTTTTGGGGCATAAAAGTGGAGGGAGCAGACTCTACCCCAATTATCTCCAGTTATTTTCACATTTTAAAAGATTACAGCGAGTCATCCTGATTTTTTGGCAGCAGAACCACTGAAAACAGCATGGGATTCTGGGGCTGTCATCTTTAATTTCAGTCAAACTGGTTGACGCAGCTCACTACAGTGTCACTGCTGGTTGGCTTGGGTACAATGCACTCCATAGCTGAATAGCCTGCTCTGCTCATTGTCTCAGCTTGTGTGAAGAGTAGTTACTTGGACAAGGCACCTAATACAGGAGTTGGGAGGGGTGAATTTTGGGAAGAGGTATGAGTAAAACTTGGCTGTCACCTTGAGTGTTAAACCCATGTCACAATGACATCTAGCACTGGGAGACTAGCAAAAATTATTTGTGTATCTTTTAGATTCATTAGTTTGAATATTCGTTCCCTAATGATGCACTGAATAGTGTACGCATGTATTAGGATAATAGGCATACTGTAACTTACTCAGGGATGACTTTTTCTAATGGGTGTCCCACTGTGTGGCAAGGAATGAGAATCTATCGAATAAAAATTTCATAAGGAAAATACATTTTCACAGATTGCAACATTTAATGTCTGTTTTTATAATGAAATTCAGTCACCAGGAGGACAAAATGCTCTACCCCTGAGATCTCCAGGCAGAATTATTCATGATAAACAAAGAGCTGATGTCTATCTCCACTTGAGAAGCAGTAACTGAGGACTGTATCCTGTGAAGAAATTTAATTTAGTGTAAGAGAGAGAAGAGTCCTTGCATTTTATATTTTATTACCTTATCCACAATCAAAACATGTGCAAACATTTGACATGAGTTATTCTGAGGAACGAAGATTGTTGGTCATCTCAGCCGTTCTGTGACAGCAACATCCCATAAATAAGAATGAGAGCAAAAGCCAGTTCAACTTTTTTGGTTGAGAGAAGAATGTTATTTTGCGCTACCCACTGTGGCATTGGGCCATGCAGAGAACATATGAAAATGATGGGCAGGAAAATACCAACTGGTCCAACAAGCCTGCCCCACACTCTTGATGCCTGGTGCATCATGACTAGGCGCATCCCATGTTAGCCATGTAATCTCCCAGGAGAGGGGAAAAAAGGTGAAAAATAAACCCAGGGCCAAGAAGTTTGGGGGGAGGGGGGTGGTGGGGGGTGGTCTCTGGATAATTCCTCTCCTCCCCTCCCTTCCCCTTCAGATGATGGAAATAGGTCCTGGAGATTACATTGGCAATGAACCTAACAAATGAGCTGGTATAGGCACCGACATGTTGCAACACGGACATTTGACAAAAGTATTGATTCAGCCACGGACATGGGGGCAATTAATCTGTACATAAAGTGTATAGCCAATCTCATTCCATCAAAACGCAGTCCGATTTAAAACACATTGCTCTCTACAAGTAAAGTAGCTAAGCATACAAACATAACTGGAGCGCAGCACAAATGTATTAGCTAGATAGCAAGCAAAATAGTATGCAATGCAATGCGAATTACTTTAGTTGGCAGAATAGAACTAGCTACACCATGTCACGGGGTGGTAGATGGACCTTATCAGATGACCTTTGGATTAACACAATGTCAAGAGTGCAATTCATCCAATAAACCATGAAACTCAAGGAGAGGATGGTTTTTGTGGTTATTGAGGTGAGGCAATAGAAAAATCAGCAAAAGGAAGACAAACTATTTCTCACACTGCTGCTGTCACAAGACAATTTAACCCATGATGGTCAATGTTTATGCAGCTTCTCCACCTGCTTGTAATATGTGCTTGAAGACAGGGCAGCCAACAAAAGGGCAGTGATCGCCAAATCAGGAGAATTTTATAGGATAGAGTAGATGGCGCTTCAGAAGAGTCAGGTAAAACAGAAAAGCGAAGTGGGACAGGAAGGGACAGAGAGTTTAACGGGGTCTCTGTGTTGTCCCCCTCTCCGTTCTCCCACCCCCCCCCGACCCTCCCTCTCTGACCCCAACTCCCTCTCTCTGCTGTGAAACGGACAGTGCAATTTTTTTTTTTTAAACTGGTCTGGTCAGAAAGAAAAAGCCAATGGGAAATTTCTTATCCCTGAAATTACTAGTCACGGACATCAACATTTTTTTTATCATGGACTGTACAGACACGTTGCCGTCCCCTGCCAACGAGAAAGGTCCCAAATTCTAAGGCTGATCTGTGCTGCGTTAGCTGATCCCAGCCTGGCTGGAAAATGTGGCAGAATCAGTCCCCCTGGGTTAGAAAGAAGAAAACTCAACTCCTGATTCCTATCTAGTGTTCCCTGATGGAGAATTCCTGTGTACAGATTGTTAGATGAGAGCAGATTGGGCTCAACTCCATGATTTATTAGTCTGCAGCCACTCACTCATCTCCCACATGAGGACTAGTGCCTGCGGGAGAGAGCAATGGAAATGAATGTACACGAAAGAGCAAGGTTTGTACTTCAGGTCTTCCTGGGTGTGTGTGTCAGTGTCTCCAGTGCTTTTTCAAATTCATTAGGAATCTGTTGCTCCCCAAATGTAAACATTCTAGCCTTGATTCATTTGGAAAATATCTGAAGGATGTTTAAAGGACCTAAAGGTAAAGGTATTGCCTGTTGTAATACTGACTCATACAGGCCCGAAGGTTGCGGGTTCTATCCTGGTCATGTACCTAGTTAACTAGTCTCAGTCAAGGCAGCGTTTCACACTGTATTATTGGTTTCTGCATACTTGGGTTAGAGGCGGAAGCAAGTCAGCCAGCAAGCCTGCTCCTGGTAGCTATTCATTGGCTCCAGTGTTGGCAGGTATGTGCGTGAAGACCATCCAGCTTGCTGTGTCATTAAAATTTTGCCCTGTGACCCAGTGGAACTATTTTCATCTCCACCCAATAAGCCCATTTGGCCGAGATATCGCAGGGTCCCTGGGGCCTATGGAACGGGACCCATTTGTTTTTTTAAAAAGTCCCAAGTCCTTCCAGTGACCCTTTTTTAAAAAAAAAACAAAACAATGTCCTGCATCTATGGAATCTAAAGCTAAAGGCACTATATCTGAATTCACAACAAAATAGGTGAATTGATAGCACAGATAGAAATTAATGAGTTTGATCTGATAGCCATTATCGAAACATGGTTGGAGTGTAAGGTTGGGAATTAAATGTTCCAGGATATTTGGCCTTTAGAAGAGATAGACAAAATGAAAGTGGATTAGAGAACAGACACAATAATGAACGATAGGAGAAAGGCAGCAGAGCGAAAGCATCTTAGCCTAGAAAATCAAGATGTAGGATTGGTTTGGATGGAGCTAAGAAACACCAAGAGGCAAAAAATAGTAGTGAGAATAGTTTATAGGCTCCTAACAGTAGGTGTTGTGTAGGGTAGAACATAAATCAGAAATTAGAGGTGCATGTAACAAAGGTAATACAGTAACCATGAGTGATTTTTATCTATATATAGACTGGGTAAACTAAGGTTTCAGGGTTAGGGTTGGGTTTTACGAGTTGGGAGGCAGGTGGGGGTGTAAAACGGCGAGGGAAGGCGAGGACGGAGTGCCCATTGCCGTCCTGATGCCATGGTGGCGAAGGTGGAGGGCAGTCTTACTGCCCAGATGCCAATTGAGGAGCCTTTTGCTGCTGCCATTGGCATTTTACCAGCAACTGGTGGGCCCCCCACCGTATGGGGAGACCGCCCAGTAAAACCAGGTGGCCTCCCTGTGGGCTTGGGGGCGCACCCTCTGAATCGGGTTCTCTGAGGCCCGGAGGGATCCCCAAGCAGCAAGGGCTGCCCCAGTCCACTTTTGCTAAATCACTCCTCAGTTTAATAAAATTGGCCTTGCCCCGATTGAGAACTCTATAACTCCTGTCTCTGTTGTTTTCCATAATTATGTTAAAACTGACTGAATTAGGATCACTACCACCAAAATGCTCTCCCATTGCCACTCCTTCCACCTGCCCATCTTCAGTCCCTATAGCTAAGTCTAAAATTGTGCCCTCTCTTGCTGGATTTGCTACATATTGGGCAAAAATGTCCTTCTGAATGCATCTCAAGAATTCTGCTCCCTCAATTCCTTTCACACTAGATGGATGATCAGCCATGATCGTATTGACTGACTGCGCCGGCTTGAAGGGCCGAATGGCCTACTCCTGCTATTTTTCTATGTTTCTAAAAAGTCACAAGAGCGTGGGATCAGCAGAAGATCCAGGACAAAAAAGTGGCTGAAGAAAAGGGAGAGAAACCCTTTGTATATTTGTGACATGCCCTTCAATTCTCAGCCCAGCAATCTCATCAAATTCTAGCCACTGTGAGGGGACCTGAGTTCACTCAGGTCAACCAGGGCAAAACCCTTCATATAAAAGAACAATCTGGTGAACTTGTAATAAAACTGGATTCACCAAATGGATGGTGTTTGGGTCTCGTTTTGGCACAGAAATTATTTAGTGAGGTGCCCCAGTATGACGGTGGTTTATGTGATTCCTGTAACAGTCACGGTGCTGAATGATTACTCGCCCGGTTTGCTTGTCTTGCAGTAAGCACAGAGTCTGGATTAATGGTTCCAGTTTGCTGAAATCAATTCCCAGACCTTTGAGACGCCAATATTAAAAGTTCTTACTTCAGATCATTTAGTTTTCCCTGAGCTCATTGATATTGGGACGTTTGACAAATGGGGGAAGTGAAAGTCTAGCCTGAAATGGAGGGCGGTCAAAGTTTAAAGGTGATGCTCGAGTAGATTTTTATCCACTGAGATTGGAATTGATCTGGTGACCTAGCAGTCCTTTTATGAATGAGATGGCGTTCTAATCACCGCCAGGAGGGTTTTTATTTTTTTTATTGAAAAGTATTTTTTTGATAAACGGGTATCTTCGAGCAGCACATTTGGCTTGTGTGAATAAGTAGGCCAGAGGTGCACTGAACGATGCAATCCTTGAATTCGTGTAATACTATCCGATACACTCAATGTACAGGCTGAAGGCCATTGACTTCTTCAGTTTAGCAAAGACATAGTCACAATATGAAGCTTAAGTGCCAGGTATGTTTGAAGATTGTCTCATCTGTGTTCTGAGGTTAAACTTTAAGGCCTTGTGTTGTCCATTCAAGGTGCCTGCATTGCTGTGAAAATCTAGATCCCCGATAGCCCATAACATGGTATGGTCCAGCCCCAAAAAGGCCGAGGTGCCATTCCAGGTCTACTTCTCCCAGCCTGGGTGGCAGGACAGATGCTGAAAAGATGTTGGAGATGGGAAACATCAGCCAATGTTCAGCCTTCTGCTGTCCATTGATCCTGAAAAAGAAAATGAAGACTTGCATTTGTTTAGTGCTTTCCACAACTACCAGACGTCTCAAAGCACTTAACAACCAAAGAAGTACTTTGAAAGTGTAGTTGTAATGTAGGAAACGCAGCAGCCAATTTGCACACAGTGGCACAGTGGTTAGCACCGCAGCCTCACAGCTCCAGCGACCCGGGTTCAATTCTGGGTACTGCCCGTGTGGAGCAAGTTCTCCCTGTGTCTGCGTGGGTTTCCTCCGGGTGCTCCGGTTTCCTCCCACAGCCCAAAAGACTTGCAGGTTGATAGGTAAATTGGCCATTATAAATTGCCCCTAGTATAGGTAGGTGGTAGGGGAATACAGGGACAGTTGAGGATGTGGTAGGAATATGGGATTAGTGTAGGATTAGTATAAATGGGTGGTTAATGGTCGGCACAGACTCGTTGGGCCGAAGGGCCTGTTTCAGTGCTGTATCTCTAAATCTAAATCTAAAAATCTAAATCAAACTCCCAAAAACAGCAATGTGATAATGATCAAATCGTCTGTTTTTTGTGATGTTGATTGAGGGATTGGCCAGGACACCAGGGAGAACTCCCCTGCTCTTCTTCAAATCACTGCTATGGGATCTTTTACATCCACCTGAGCAGAGAGATGGGGCTTCAGTTTAACGTCTCATCCAAAAGGTGGCACCTCTGACAGTGCAGCAATCCCTCAGTACTGCACTGGAGTGTCAGCCTTGATTTTTGTGCTCAAGCCCGGAGTGGAACTTAAACCTGGTACCTTGTGCTTATTTTTGTATATTCTGCTTCTTGCTTATTTTGCTATTTGCTTTTTGATCCTGTTATATCCATGTGGGTAGCATGTGAAGACAGGATCAGGTTCGACAGTGAGTCTCCTATGGTTGAACAACTTCGCATATGAATGGTTACTTGGGCAAAGTGCTGGAGGGTCGCCAGAATCTATGAAATCCACACCCAAACCACTAATTCTGCCCTCAACCAACGTCTGCACAGACACACACTTGCCAACAGGAAGAGCCAAGCGAGCAGGAACCATGGCTGATTTGCTTTCCTCCCAGCCCAAGGCCAATAATAGTGCTTCAACCGCTGCCTCGGCTGAAACTAGCTAACTAGTACACAGCCAGGATAGAAGCAACGACCTTTGGACCTGTATGGGTCAGTATTACACCAGGCAGTACCTTTTACCCATTAGATCCACGGAGAGACACATCATGGAAGCCTCTCTGAGTGAGGGGATTTGATGGTAGCCTTGTACAAATATTTTGCCACTGAAGCCCTTCAGCAGCTGGGAACTGACGCGAAAGCGTAGAAACCATCGGAAAGTCGTTGAGATAATTGTGGAAGAATAGTTATGGCTATAATGATCCTAATGATCCAGAAAATGTTGCTAGTGAGGTGACTGTCTCTGAATAAAGAGCCATTCCTTTAGTGAGAAAATGGTCTCTGTGGAACCTGGTGTATTTAATTCTGCAGTGATGCAGGTCACCAATAATGAATATTTACTTATGGAATGTCAGGGAAGAGGAAAAGTCATTTAGCTATCTTGACTCATCTTTCTCTGTTTGCAGGTTCACGGCAGCAGGGGCGGTGTCTGTTTAGCGCATTCATACCTATGAACAGGCATTGAGCTGGTCCATTGACTCGTGTATGCTTGTGTCATAATACAATACTACATCGCAAAATAGCCCAGCAGATTTAGACGACTGAGGTGTAAGTGCTAGGGAACAGATTCAGAGACCCAGCAAAATCTTGGCCTCCACCCTCAGCAATTGAACACAGACTGTTAGGGTTACATTATTGACCGCCAGTGACTTGTACTTCAGGAGTCAATGATATCGTGCTTATGTTAGAACAGCATTTAATGAAGTTCCTGGTGTCAGGTCAATATCGTTCAGTGTGATTGCAGATTTGCAGAATGATTGATGGTGGTTGTCAGAGTTGTGTCGCCATGGCAATATGAAGTAGGTGAAATGAAAGGTTTCACCTTGACCTCTCAGCCTTCAGATCGCGGGCCCTTTCAAATGATAGAGTGTGGCTGCAGGGAGGTGCTACTTAAACGGAGAGCTGAGACCTTTTCCGACCCATTGTTGTTCCAAATCAAGGCTGGAGTCTTGAGGTCCCCGTTGGTAAGAGGAAGGGAATCCCACCTATGTGACCAAATAGATCATTTATCTATTGATGGCATGTGTGGGTGCTGGTTTTTTATATTAGCATCATTGGGAGTCTGAACAGCTCTCCTCTCCTCTCCTCACAGGACCCAAACACACATCCCTCGACAGTAAGTGAACCACCTTTAATAGCGAGACGTCCACACACACATCAGTCGACAGTGAGAGAACCACAGATCCACCTTCAATAGCAAGACATCCACACGTCTTCCCTCAACAGTGAGACCAATGGGCCCACTCTCATCAGCATGGAAATAAAAGCAAAATACTGCAGATGCTGGAACTCTGAAATAAAAACTGAAGGTGCTGGAAATACTCAGCTGGTCTGGTAGCATCTGCGGAGAGAGAAGCAGAGTTAATGTTTCAGGTTCTGATGAAAGGTCACAGACCTGAAACATTAACTCTACTCTCTCCACAAATGCTGCCGGACCAACTGAATATTTCCAGCACTTTCTGTTTTTATCCCATCAGCATGGAAATGGCTTTGAGCTGCTCACAAAGATTTGGTCATTTACAGGCCCCAGATGACTTAGAAAATAGAAAACATAGAAAGTAGAAGCAGGATTAGGCAGTCGGACCTTCGGGCCTGCTCCACCATTCAAAAAAGAGCATGGCTAATCATCTAATTCAATTCTCTGCACCCTGAGGGGTGAACACCTGCCCTTCGTTTGACCTAACTCGACTGACTCTGGCACAAGCCCTGTGTGATAATTTTGCAACATCAGGAACCCATGCCCACAGCAGGTAGCAGACTTCCAGTCTCTGGGACCACCTGCTGCAGACAAAGCACCTGGGAGCAGTGCTGACTACTTTGCTGAAAACATAGCACAAGCAGTGACTGAGCCCAGAAGGCCAATTGGTCCCCATAACACGCAGACAGTTCCTTTTGTATTTGTGCTACATTGAACACATTCCACAAACCAACATATTGAATATTTATGGCTTCCTTATAACTTAAACCATGGCCCTGTGTTTCCATTCTGGTTAATGGTAACGATTCCATAGAAGTGCTTCAAAGAGCAGGGTGGTTTTCTGGATTCCTGGCCAATGTTCCTCCCTAATTCTGTTCATTTCACTGTCGTCTACAAAATGGCTGCCTTATTTGCCTACATGATGCAGTTCAAAATAATTAGTTGTGTGAATCGCCTTAGGACACTTCAGTGCAACAAAGTGCTATATTTTATTTTAAATCACTGTATTGCTTGTGGAAGAGGCTGATATCAATGGTGTCTTTTAATCATCACCACAGGCTGCATTCAAACCCCAGGCCTGTGGGGGTAGGGTAGGGGCAGGGAAAAGGGCAGTGTGCTGAGTGGCTCTGCCACCTGCTGGCCAATGTGTGAATGACCCTTTGTTGAATCAACATGGAAAATACTCCTTGGCCAGCGCTGCTCACACCCCAACCCATTCAACAAGCACAAGGCTTATCAAACTGTAACAACTAAAAACTTTTAGATGTTGGAAAGATTCTGGAATTGGGTTCGGTGTGTGACACTATTTAATTAAGCTGCTTATGGCTGTTTCTGGGGCTGGGCGCCATATTTTGAACCATTCTCGGTGTTCATAGCATCCTAATAGTTTGAGGGCAGAGGAACATTGATGTAATGGAGTGCACAAGGAATAGCTGCCCAGGAACACTCCCTTTATCCTTTTATCACTCCTGAGTGAATGAAGTGACAGCGCTGTCACGTGGCAGATCTCAAAGAATGTGGTACCGAGAGAGAAAGAGAAACACACAGCATCCTGGTGGTTTGGATAGTGTTGCCAGTGTTAGCAGCATCAGGAGGCAACAAGGTTTGTCCACAGCTCCAAGATAGACTTCTTCAGAAAATGAGGTAGGAGGGAGGATAGGAAGGATCCGAGTGCAGGGTTAACATTGGGGTCTTAGAATAACAGTGAGTGAGTGCAGTTTTCAATAGCACATATTTTAATATTAGCCTTTCTGCACTCTTCCAAACTTGGGCTGTGACTGGAGAGAGGAGTTTCAGCTGAATAACATTAGATTGAAGTAGTAATGGGTAAATGTCTGTCACTGTATAACATGGTACAGTGCTGAAGGATATGGGTCTGTTACCATATACATTGGGGTACAGTACTAGTGAGTACAGGTCTGTCACTGTATAACACTGGGGTGCAGTGCTGATGGATACGGGTCTGTCCCCATATACACTGGGGTATAGTGCTGGTGGGTTCAGGTCCATCTCTGGTGAGGGAGCAATGTGAAGGGCTGTATGCAGTGTATCTACTAAGTTAAGTGAATTTGGCTGAAGTCTGATCTATTTTCCTCTTTTGTACTGTCAACCAATACTGTGAATGAGCTGTTTCTATATTTGATGCAGTGCAGTTCCTGACAGACACTGGGCAGTCACTTTGGGGTCAGAAATTTTTCATATGGAACAACTTGATCTCTGGCTACAGACATTTTCCTGGGCTGGTGAGCTGCAAATAGGCCTCGGGTTAACCCTAAGATCACAGATTTGGGAGTCATCCCTTTTTACCAATAAGGATCATGGTCTGGACTAGGAGCAGCAGCTACAAGGAAAGTGCATGTGAGAGTGCGTTCCATGGAGACTGGGGAGTGGGGGGGGAAGGCGTTTCTGTTTGGGTTCCCCTGGGCCACCTTTTAAAAAAAAATATATAAAAGGAGCACAGTGAGAACACTGGAAAAAATGGAATGGAAAATCCTCCCTTGTGACGAAGCTCCCATGCAACCATTGGCTGATTGAACTTGTCCCCCATCCCCCATGGTGATTGCCAGAACCCCGCTGGGATTCCCTTGTTATTCTGAAGCTGTCCTCTGATGTGGAGCAGAGATGGTGGGTGACCTTACGACAGGCCTCTGATTGTACTGCAATGCCCTATGAATTCTAAACGGGAAGCTGTTGCCTCAGCAGCCCAGACATCTTTGGGCTGCCTGTCAGTCTGTCAGCTTGCGCTGTCTACCCAGCAATTATCAATGTGGTAGGGGCTGGTCGGAGGAGTGGAGGTTAATGTTTCATGCTCAATGCAGAATCAGGCCTGCAAGGATTGAACAGCTGAATTTGAGCTTTTGCTTGCTTGAGGTTTGTAAAGGCAAATTGCTATCTCATGTATTTGCTTCATTTCCTCCCTCCCATACCCACCTTTCCCTCGCATCCCCCTCTCCCAGCCCCTGCCTCCAGCCAGCCTCAGTTACACAGTCATATGTTTTGAATCACTTTGCATACAGGAAACCATATGCCATAAATGTGTGATTAGTTTTAACAGGCCAGATGAGCCCAAGACTCTGAGGAGTGCAGACAAATGGAACTCTAATGATATGTTTGACATAAGCACACAGTCTGTAACCAGGGGCCACTGACTCGAGCAGTGAAAAGGGAAGGTGTGCAGACAGTTTCAATTTAACTATTTCACACAGAGGGCTACGTCTTGATTTGGATGCGATAGTGTGACATGGGTGATAACAAGTCGGGAATAGGAGAGCTTTTTGGTGAAAGAAATGGTTGAGGGTAATAAGAGATCGAACAGGAATATCTAAGTTGTTTTTCTTTGTTGGCCACACAGATACACACCGTGAAGCCGCATGTAAAATTCAAAGCTGTGTTCCCATCAATTTTAATTTTTTCAAGCAGCTGATAGCTAACTGATCTTGGTATTTTGGTTTGGGGATGAGACAGCCCTTTCCAATCCTTGGGTCCAAACATCAGTTAGAAAGTGCTCTCACACCGAGGGTTGCTTTTGTAAGTAGCAGAGACCATTGCAACTTTTAAGGGAAAAGTTGATTAAATATATGAAGTAAAGCAAAGGTGCAGAGCTGCGGGAAGAGAGCAGAGAATTGGAATTAGTTTTGAATTGCTCAGGCAAAGTGCCAGCACTGACGGGATGGGCCGAATGGCTTCCTGTGTTGTATACCTCCATGGCTTTATAGTCGCTGCAGTTCAAGTGTTACTGTGTTTGTGAACGTGTATTTGCGAATATACAGATATGTATGTGTGCGCGTAACTTTAGTCCTGCTTTAAACCCACCTGGTTTGGCAAGGATGTGGAGGGGGGGGGGGGGCGGTTTTGGGTCGGGTCAGACACCTGATTTACAGGTCACCCAAATCTCAGCCCTGTTGATGTCTACCAAGCATAAAATTGGGCATGGTGTAAATCACACATCCCTGATCTGAACCTGCCTCATTCTCACACAAAACCAAAGTAATTGCCCTAACCCTTTTACTCTTTCTGTGCTCCTTATCCAGGTTCTTACATACACATACACACAGAGACCTGGCTGAACAAGCAACCTGTTTTAGAGGGCTCTGTCAGTGAAAGGGACCTCAGTGTTCCTAACAGACCAGACCAGCCATTGCCCTTGTGTGTTGGTCACAGCACAAACCTAATTGTCCCCCTTTTTCTCCCCAACAGCCATGAAGACAGACCGCAAACGATTAAAAGCCGAGAAGGCCGACCTAGTAAACCAAATGCAGCAGCTATACGCGACACTTGAGAGCCGAGAGGAACAGCTGCGAGATTTTATAAGGAATTATGAGCAACACAGAAAGGTAAATAAAAACAGCGAATGGTGGAAATACGCAATAGATACAGGGAAAAGACAGATTAACATTTCATCAGGGCTGGAAGGCAAGGGATGGCACAGTGGCGCAGTGGTTAGCACCACAGCCTCACAGCTCCAGCGACCCGGGTTCAATTCTGGGTACTGCCTGTGTGGAGTTTGCAAGTTCTCCCTGTGTCTGCGTGGGTTTCCTCCGGGTGCTCCGGTTTCCTCCCATATGCCAAAGACTTGCAGGTTGATAGGTTAATTGGCCATTACAAATTGCCCCTAGTATAGGTAGGTGGTAGGGAAATATAGGGACAGGTGGGGATGTGGTAGGAATATGGGATTAGTGTAGGATTAGTATAAATGGGTGGTTGATGGTTGGCACAGACTCGGTGGGCCGAAGGGCCTGTTTCAGTGCTGTATCTCTAAACTAAACTAAAAGCAATGTTCTGTCTAACTTTTCTTCATTGTGTACAGCCTGAACGCTTCTTTTAAGATTGCTGCATGTAAATGTTGGTTCTGGCTGGCTTGTTTGTTTCACTGCATTGGTATGTTGCCCACACAGCTTAAAGGGATTATTGGTCATCTGTGACGTATTTGTGGGGGGCGGGGAAACTGCTGGCACATTTACTGGGTTAATACTTTGGCCTCACACCTCATCGGCCTTGTTTCAAATGCAGCCCAGAGCGCAAATCACCTCTCTAGTAATTACAGGGGTCCCAATTTTGAGGCAGCTTCTGCCCTGTTTCCAGTGAGTGTGGATCCACAACTCCAAACTCTTCCAAAGTTCAGCACCAATTGGTGCTGATTGAACAGAGGTGTCGGTAGAAAATTGAAGTCATGCTGGTTCAGAAGGCACTGTTCTGAGGTTAGGGCTGCAAGACATCAATGGGGGCAGTTCAGAGAAGCTTCACTCTGTATCTAATCCATGCTGTTTCTCACCTGGAAGTATTTAATACTGACTGAGTGCCTGAATTTGAAAAATGTGCTGTTCCTACTATTTACATCCCTCACTTTGGTTAGAGAAAGCTGAATGCTGTTAAAAATATCAATTCAAAATTAAACCATAGAAGTTACCTTGTTAAATGGCGAATTAAGTCTTTGAAAACTAAGATGACAGTGAGCGTCACTGAACCTTCTTTGACTAACATCAATAATTGTTTTATACCAAAAAACAAACACTGCTGCATCACCTGAAAGAAACCCACACTTCAGTCTTGCACGTTGAAACTAATGTTGCAGTGCATCTGCTGCATCAACCATTCTCCACTTTCTCGTTCTTGGTCTGTCCATCTCTCTCTCTTACTCTCACTGCCTGTCTTTCCCTTTGTAAAAATAAGTTCCATATGGCTGAGCTGCTTGCAAGTGCTCTCTCTGTCTCTCCCTTGCTCTTTTTCTCTCTTTAATGTCCATCTCTCTCACTGTGTGTCTCTTTCTCTCTACAAATGGAGATGGCTGAAGCTTTGAGACACGTTAAAGGCTCATCTCACCTAACATGGAGAGAAATGATAGACAGCAGCTCGCTTGGTTTCAAAATCTGTTTCTCTAACCTGTATCAACTCTGTTCCAAATGGCTCATGGAGTAGTCTGACCCCAAGAATCTGATTCCAAATTTTAGTGTTGTTTTTAAGTTGATTGTGTGAACTGGCAGCTTAACTCAGCAAACCCTGTGCTGTCTGGGTGCTGCTCCTTCCCTCCCTCTCTTTCTTTCTCTGTCTCTTCGCCCTCCCTTCCTCTCTCTCTTTTTGCCCTCTCTTCCCCTCCCTTTCTCTCTGCCCTCCTTTTCTCTCTCTCTCTCTTCATCCTCCTCTCTCTCACTCTTTGCCCTCCCTCTCTCCCTTCCTTCAGGCAAAAGAACTTCTGAGGCCAAATATTCACAGAGCCTCAGTATGATGGGGGGTCATTGTCCGATATGTGGAAGTGGAAGACGAGGCTCAGTGGGTTTTAATGTTGGTGTAACGTTTGATTCATGGTCCAGACCTCCCACTCTGGTTTCTAAATGCCGAGATAAATCTGAAGACTCCATTCCCACTCTTTACAGGAGAGTGAAGATGCAGTGAAGGTTTTGGCAAAAGAGAAAGACTCAGTTGAACGAGAGAAGTGGGAGCTACGCCGACAAGCTAAGGAGGCAACTGATCATGTGACTGCACTGCGGACACAACTGGACCTGAAAGAAAACCGGATTAAGGAACTGGAGGCAGAGTTGGCCATGGTAAGTGACGGGACCTACAATCTCCAGTTCTTTATCAGGTGCAGAATCTCTTTGACAAGCTCGCTGACATGGCCCTTGAATTCCCATGGAACCCTGTGGCCAGATAGACCAACAGGAAGATGAACAGCAGGTTGTCCAATGTCATCATTGAGTGTCTTCAATTTCTTAATGATCTCAACGTGGCCCCACTGGAGAATGGAGCACTTTCTGACTTATAGCCAGGGACTGGACTGGCCCTCAGCTAGTAAGTACCTGCATAAGCTGCTCTGGTTCATTTGTTTTTAATCATTTTACTTTCTAAGTCATTGTGGACATACAAGCAACCAGTTACAGTACAGCATCAGACAGTGAGTCAGGGATATAATCTGGTGATAGATTGCCCCTCAGGTATCACTACTCCCCT
This sequence comes from Heterodontus francisci, assembly GCF_036365525.1. NCBI lineage: Eukaryota > Metazoa > Chordata > Chondrichthyes > Heterodontiformes > Heterodontidae > Heterodontus > Heterodontus francisci. The sequence goes on along the minus strand of NC_090407.1, from coordinate 27,381,192 downwards.
TCTGCATTTGTCTACATTGTTGCTCTTGCGTTTTTCTTTACCCCACTGTATGTCATTTTGTCACTGGTGAATGTAGCGAGTGATCATATGAGTAACTTTAGAGATTCCCCTTCCTCCTCAGTTTGGCCTGCTGTATTCCATGCAGTGAGAGCTTCAGGATGATAAACTGGATATACTGATTCTTGATCATTTTAAAATAAAATATTGATTTATCTGATGTAAACGGTGTTCTCACAACAATTTCTTTCATTTAAATTCGTCTTGACAAAGATTTAGATACAGGAAATAAACAGGCAGATTTTCGACAGCCACAAAATCTTAACAGGAATGATAAATAACTGGATTGCAATGCTGGGCTCTTTAAGGAGATTGGTGCAAAGTTAGAAGGGAGAGAGCTGCTCTCGCTGTTCTTCATCATCTCCTGGTCTGCAGAGGCCCAGGAGCAGGCTTATTGAATGGGTTGGAGAGGGAACACGTTTACAAAGTGATGCTCATCAAGGCTTGAGAGCAGGTTTGCTATTCTAGTTCACAATCCAGGGTCCCCTTCTTCAGCCTCCCCAAATGGAAATTGTGCCACTTTGGACGTTGGATAATCACAGGCCTGAGCTTCGTGGTTCTGCTATCCATGATAAAATAGCCCAACAGTACTATCATTAAAAACACGGATATTTCCAATGATGCTGCACAGAAGGAGGCCATTCAACCCATCGTGCCTCTGTCAGCTCTTTGAGGGAGCTATCTAATTAGTCCCACTCCCCTGCTCTTTCCCGATGGCCCTACGAATGTTTTCTCTTCAAGTATTTATCTAGTTCCCTTTTGAAAGTTACTATTTGATGAAGTGTCTGCTGACACTGGGTGCCTGTGGTTTGACAAGAGAAAGGGAAATAAATTAATTGGAAAAATCAAGTGTAGAGGGAGCAGACAGTAAGTTGGAACATGATGGTGCTGTCCACATTGATATGAAGAGCAGGTTTATAATGTGTAGCAGGTAGAATGTGTGGGAACATGTAATGTCACAGTGCACTGTACAGGGCCTGCATACACGAAAATGTTTGTTATGAATTCACGGGATGTGGGTGTCATTGTTTATTGCCCATCCATAATTGCCCCTGAGAAGGTGGCCTTGCAGCACATATGGTGTAGGTACACCCACAGTACTGTTAGGGAGGGAGATCCAGGATTTTGACCCAGCGACAGTGAAGGAACAGCGATATAGTTCCAAGTCAGGATGGTGTGTGGCTTGGAGGGGAACTTGCGGGTGGTGGTGTTCCCATGCATCTGCTGCCCTTGTCCTTCTAGGTGGTAGAGGTTGCGGGTTTGGAAGGTGCTGTCGAAGGAGCCTCGGTGAGTTGCTGCAGTGCATCTTGTAGAGGGTACACACTGCTGCTGCAATGCGCTGGTGGTGGAGGGGGTGAATGTTTAAGGTGTTGTCTAGTTAAATATCATTACACTGGGACTTGGGATGTGCAGCATAATGAAGCATGAATGTTTAAATATGTGAGAAGGTGTGCCCGGGGTTCTATAAACAAACATACAGCCCATTGGATCGAGCTATGTAATCGCATCAATACACATTATCTTCAGTCCTTTCATGTTGATCTGTGTCAGTGTGGGGGGCACGTGCTCTCTCGTGTTGTGTATGGGATGAGGTTTTATGTCAAAGACCTTCAGAGTAAACAGCAGCCTGTACCTGCTCTCCCTGGGAAACTAGGCCCTTTCTTGGTCAAGGGGAATGTGGCAATGTGCTTTCCAAACACCTGATTTAGATATTGATGTACAGACAGGTGGGGTGTTTCCTCAGCTGTAGGTCAGGCCCCTGGATGAAGAAGTGTTTGGGTGGGGAGTAAAAGGAATAAATCACCTCTGTCCTGCTGTGAATCCCCCCTTAGCCGAGGTACCATAAGAAGTCACTCCAATGATCAGTAATAGTGAAATGCCTGGAACCAAGCAAAATAGAGGGAGGAGAAACTCAGCAGCTACTGTTGTCTGTACTTTTGCATTCTTTCTCTTTCTGATTCTTCAATAGTGAGGACTGTTATAAATTATTATTTTCCCCATTCCTCTTCAGCCTTCAATTTTCAGCTGCACAGGCCAGGGAGAGGAACTTGTTCAGTATTGTTCCTTTAACTGTTAAATTAGTTATCAGCCATCAACTCAAAGTTTCCAATTAGCATCACTAGCATGTTGCTCCAGCAATGAGCTAGCACAGACAGAGTGGGCTGACTGGCCTTGTTTGTGCTGTACGATCATGTGATGGGAGGTGTGTGAGTAACAGGCTGTGTGAACGATTGCCTGTGATTTCCTACAGGAAGGCTTGAAGTCCCAGCTAAGGGTTCCACTTAAAGAAGGCCAGCTTTGAAGGTTTAGTATCAATCGTGACCAGTTGCTTGGCATGTATTATTTAATTCCAGAATGCAGTATACTACGGTTTTATGGATATAATGCATTGGTAGGAACAGTTTACATTGCTGAAGGCTGAGAACAAACTAGTCTTTAGTTGGTGTGATTTGTAGCATGCAGCAGGAGTGTCAAACCAGCTACAGCATGGAACAAGAAATGTCCTTTTGAAGCGCTCAAACACAACATCGGCTACTCAGCAAGACTTGTAGAACATGAGCCAGGATATCCCATCCTGTTGCTGTGAATCAAAGCACTGGTAACTCAAGCTTGTTGCCATCATTGGAGTGAGTGCAGAGCCCTGAGCTTCCCTAAACTTGCTGCTGATATTTGACTCAATTGGATGAGCCGATCCTTCACCTTGTCTTTGAGTTGGGAGGTGAATTGGAGATTTTAGCAAACAGTTTTCCATTCACTCAGTACAAACAGTTAAAACTGCAACATTTGGTGTTAGCTGAGCGAGGGTAACACCACCCTCACCTTTTGCCCCCAGTGTAGATGCAGGGCTCATAAACACAGGGAAGCAACTGATACACAGCACAGTTTATGACCCTAATAGTGCAGCAGTGGATTCCAGATGATTTGCCCCGTGTAGAGCACCCGGCAATATCTAGGGCCGAACGCTTCACACAGTCAGGTGGCATTCCTCCACACACTCTCTTAGCTTAAAATAAACGGCTTTACATTGACAGTAAGAAGAATGTAGCACAGACATGTTGAGCATTCATCTGCTAAAGCTGGTAACTTTTATTTCTGGCCTGTGGTGCAGTTTGTTCACTGGGCTGCAGGCTGACGTGCCCTGTAACTTTATCATTTAGTCGTCGTCTCCCGTGTGGTGTGACTGATCGGTTTTGACGTCACTTTAAGATTTGTTCCTTCCATACAGCTGCGCCATTGATCAGAATTATTCTTTTGTAAGGCCTGGCTAATGGACAGAGGTGAGACCTTTGGGTCGAGATTGGAGGTCCCTGCACTTGGCTACAGGAAATTCAGGAGTCTCTCTGCTCTGTTCTGCTGCTTAGACTTGCTGGTAGCAGTCTGCTCATGTCCTGTTGTTCAGTTTGTACAGCTCCTTCCCAGTGCATGCAATTGATTATTTTCTCTTTTATTCTTTTCTTCCCTTAGCCCTTTGCTTCATTTTAGTCCTCAGCTTTTGCCCTTGTGTTACCCGAAATAGCCTGTACCGTCCAACATCCTGGTCTAACTGTGCCACCTACTGGTAAAGCAGGAATTAGCCTGCATATATGAGGGCAGGTCAGGTCAAAGGTCATGTAGGGCAGAACACATTAGGTCATTCTATTTGACATGCTATCTCCCCAGATAATGAACCGTATGGGCCAGAAAATGGAATATCGCATTTTCGATCGTTCAGCTGAGAAGGAGCCCTTCCCTCGGGTGCTGGCGGTAAGACGTGCACTGAGAAAATATATCACGCACTATATGTATTTAAATGGTGTTCTGTTGTACAATTGGCACCAATCGATCACCTTAAGTCACTTGAACTCCAGTGTAGTCCTTGAGCTGGTGTGCACGTTTGTGTCCTGTTACTAACCCTTGACTGGCATTGGTACGTTCCTGCACCCCACGCACTGCTTTGGGATGGGTTTTGTGTAGCTGGAGTCTGTGGTAGGGTTTATGCCAGGGCGCTCATTGATTTAACCTTTTCCACCCCTGTTTCTCCGCTCACGTCCTCTCCTCTCCCAACTCTGGTAAACTGTGCATTTCTCCCCTCCCCTCACCCATTCTGATGAATGCAGTGTTGAAGCCTTCAGATGTCATGCTCCACACTCCAGAATTCCCTTCACATACCCCTTGCTACCTCTCCAAAATCCTGGAACTCCCTACCTAACAGCATTGCCGAAGTACCTTCACCACATGGATTGCAGCGGTTCAAGAAGACGGCCCAGCACCATCTTCTCAGGGCAACTAGGGATGGGCAATAAATGCTGGCCTTGCCAGTGCCACTCCAGTGTTGAGATCACCAACTCAGCACAGCCTGAAAACAGAAAACCTTTTAACAAAGTTACTGCAATGAGCAGCCACTGCTCGGATCTGTTCCTGCTTGAAAACTCCTCAATGAAGCTGGACCGTGCAGGGACATGTACTATAGCACTGCCATTTGTCGCTGTGATTACCCCCGCATTCCTCATCGCACTAGAGTCCTGAGTGGAAGCCAGGCCTAAACTCAGCATTATATACCACCTCAGCACGTCTCTCAGGAAGATCTCAAAGTGTTACTCAAACAATGAATGACTTTGAAGTGCAAAGACAGTGGTTATGTAGACAGATGTCACAGGCAGGTTTTGTGCACAGCAGGATCCCATAAACAATAATGAGCTAAATAATCAGTTGGTAGTACAGAACGTGAGTATTGCTGAAAATAAAAACATTTTGTTGAAGCATTTCATCTTAAACTTATCAGGACAAATCGCAAGAATACCGTAAGGGAAACAACAAATTTATACTGCATGATTGATTAATGGATGTGTTTTGAGCTGGAGGAAGGTTTGTAGTGGAGTTCCCCAGGGATCAGCGTTGGGATCCTTGCTTTTCCTGATATATATTAATGACCTGGACCTTGGTGTACAGGGCACAATTTCAAAGTTTGCAGATGATACGAAACTTGGAAGCACTGTGAACTGTTAGGAGGGTAGCGTAGAACTTCAAAAGGACAAGTTGGTGGAATGGCAAACAGGTGACAGATGAAGTTCAATGCAGAGAAATGTGAAGTGATTCATTTTGGCAGAAGAACATGGAGAGACAATATAGAATAAAGGGTACAATTCTAAAGGGGGTGCAGGAGTAGAGGGACCTAGATGTATATGTGCATAAGTCATTGAAGGTGGCAGGATGGGTTGAGAGAGCAGTTAATAAAGCATACAGTATCCTGGGCTTTATTAATAGGGGCATAGAGTACAACAGCAAGCAAGTTATGTTGAACTTGTATAAGACACTAGTTCAGACTCGGCTGGAGTATTGCATCCAATTCTGGGTGCCGCACTTGAAAGACTTGAGGGCATTGGAGAGAGTACAGAAGAGAGTCACGAGAATGGTTCCAGGGATGAGGAATTTCAGTTATGAAGATAGATTGGAGAAGTTAGGACTGTTTTCCTTGGAGAAAGGTAGGCTGAGAGGTGATTTGATAGAAGTATTCAAAATCATGAGGGCTCTGGACAGAGTAGATAGAGAGAAACTGTTCCCACTCATGAAAGGATCGAGAACGAGAGAGCACAGATTTAAATTATTTGGTAAGAGACGCAAAAGTGACATGAGGAAAAACTTTTTCACACAGCGAGTGGTTAAGGTCTGAAATGCACTGTCTGAGAATGTGGCGGAGGCAGGTTCAATTAAAGCATTCAAAAGGGAATTAGACAGTTATATGAAAAGGAAGAATGTGCAGTGTTATGGAGAGAAGGCAGGGGAATGGAACTGAGGGAATTGCTCTGTCAGAGAGCCAGTGCGGACACGATAAGCCAAATGGCTTCCTTTTGCACTATAACAATTCTGTGATGAGAAGAGGGTGCTGATTGGTTGGAAAGTAGACTCTGATTGGTAGTGGCGTTGCCATGGAGAATGCACCAGTTTATGGTGACTTATAATTTGTTGTTTCCCTTACATTGGTATTCTTGCGAATTGTCCTGGTGAGTGCAAGACAAACAGCTTGGACAAAATGTCTCTACTTTCAGCAATGAGCTAAATAATCAGTCGAGAGAAAAAAGTTTGCCAAGATACCAGGAGCGCTCCCTTCTCTTTTGGATAGTGCCAGGGGATTTTTAACATCCTCCAGAATGCAGCCACGGCCTCAGTTTAACACCTCATCCAAAGGACTATGTAGCGTTCCCTTGCTGATTACACTGGGAAGTCAGTCAGTACAGTGCGCTGAAGTCTGGGAGTGGTCCTTGAACTCACAACCTTTTGTCTTCGGGAGTGGGTCAATACTCTGCCTCCTTTGGCTGTGAATGGTAAACTGTATGAGAGAGAGGTGAACAGAGAGAAGAATAATCCCGTTAAAGGAGAAAATACTGAAAGCAGGCGAGTATTTGAGGGAGGTGACACTTTCATAACCGAGTGCTGGCAATTTAATCCATCTGGATGCCACTCCCATTGCTCCCATCTGCTACTCTTTTCATGTCATTTTATTTTATGCCACCTGCTCTCCACATCTTGCGCTCAGTTTTCTATGAAATTCCCAACCCAAAGGTGGATGGATTCCTATAGCGATAGGGACCTGTCCCCATATTATTTCTATGCCTGGGCTATCTCTCCCTTTTCTCCCTACTCCCCATCCTGTAGTTACCCCTCACGTTTACCCTTTCCCTCTCTAGCTCTCTCCAAAGACCTTGTTGGTGGTTGAACCTCTAGGATGACCAAGTTTGACAGTCCCTTGCCTGTGATACATTCTGACTATGGCCTCCTGGTGTTTCCTCGAACCCCCTAAGGGTCAAAGGGGAGAATTTTCCAGAGTTCTCACTATTTTGTTCCCCTTTCTGTTTGTCCCCCTCCCCAGAACTAGCAGGGAGGGAGAATGGTGTTCAAGCTAAACTGACAGGCTGAGCATTGATGGGGCCCTGATGCTCTTTACTCATTTTTTACACATGTCTGTAGGTGCACCTATTCGTTGAGTTTTGTTTGAGCTGATTAATTAGCTTTCACTGGCTTGTCCGACAAGATCTGACCGAGATAATTAACTCACTTTTGTTTTATTACAGGAAGAGTTGCTGATTTTATAAATGTGTTAGTTTAGACATTGTTGTTAACAGTGGGTGCTTGCACTCGGGGGACAAAAGAACACAAGTTAACCAGCACTCATTAATATTGAGCTCCCACAGATGCTACCTCAGTGACACTCCCCCACCCACCAATACTTCACTATGGGGGGTGTTATATATGCCACTAAATACTCTTTTCAGGCACTGGCTGACTTTCAAAGTACAAATGGGCACTGCTTGAAAATTTTATTCACCCACCGTTACAATCCCAGTGCCATTTTAAAAATGATTTTAGTATCTGTTAAGGGAGGAGCGACATATGGCAAGTGCCCTAAAATGTTATGTGCTCCAATGGAAGGAGCTGGATGCAGCGTCTGGTGTCGGGCAGGAAGTTTCTCATTAACATCCACATAAAGTTAATCTGTTGTTACAGTCACATCAGCACAAAGTATGTAGTTCTACACAGGTGGATGAGCATCACCCCTCGCTGTAACGCTGTCTGATATACCCCACACCCCTCGCTGTAACGCTGTCTGATATACCCCACACCCCTCACTGTAACACTCTCTGATATATCCCACCCTCCTCCTCACCCTGATATACCCGCAAATGTACTGCCCCTATTCAAGAAAGGAGGGAGACAGAAAGCAGGAAATTATAGGCCAGTTAGACTAACATCTGTCATTGGGAAAATGCTGGAATGCATGTTAAGGAAATAGTAGTAGGACATTTACAAAATCATAATACAATCAAGCAGAGTGAACATGGTTTTATGAAATGGAAATCATGTTTTACAAATTTATTAGTCCTTTGAGAATGTAACAAACAGGGTGGATAAAGGGGAACCAGTAGATGTAGTGTATTTGAATTTCAGTAAGGTGCCATGTAAAAGTTTACTGCACAAGATAGAAGTTCATATTGTTGGGGGTAATATATTAACATGGATAGAGAATTGGCTAACTAAGGAAACAGAGAGTCAGGATAAATGGGTCATTTTCAGGTTGGAAAACTGTAGTGGATGCCACTGGGATCAGTGCTGGGGCCTCAACTATTTACAGCCTATATTAATGTCTTGAATGAAGGAACAGAGTGTATTGTAGCCAAATTTGCTGATGATACAAAGATTGGTGGGAAAGCAAGTTGTGAGGAGGACAGAGAGTCTGCAAAGGGATATAGATAGGTTAGGTGAGTAGGCAAAAAATTGGCAGATGGAGTATAATGTGGGAAAATGAGAGCTTATCCACTTTGGCAGAAAGAATAGGAAAGCAGAATATTATTAAATGGAGAGAGATTACAGAATGCTGCGGTACAGAGGGACCTAGGTGTCCTTCTACATGAATCACAAAAAATTAGCATGCAGGCACAGCAAGTAATTAGGAAGGCAAATGGAATGTTGGCCTTTATTGCAAGGGGGATGGAGTATAAAAGTAGGGAAGTCTTGCTACAACTGTACAGGGCATTGGTGCACCTCGAGTTCTGTGTGCAGTTTTGGTCTCCTTACTTAACGAGGGATATACTTGCATTGGAGACAGTTCAGAGAAGGTTCATTAGGCTGATTCTTGGAATGAAGGGGTTGTCTTATGAGGAAAGGTCAAGCAGGTTGGGCCTATACTCATTGGAGTTTAGAAGAATGAAAGGTGAATTTATTGAAACATATAGGTCCTGAGGGGGCTTGACAGGGTGGATGCTGAGAAGATGATTCCCCTCATAGGAGAATCTAGACTAGGCGCCACAATTTCCAAATAAGGGATCTCCCTTTTAAGACAGATGAAGAGGAATTTCTTCTCTCAGAGGGTGGTTAATCTTTTGAATTCTCTACCCCGGAGAGCAGTGGGGGCTGGGTCATTGAATATATACATTCAAGGCTGAGTTATACAGATTTTTGATCTACAAGGGAGTCGAGGGTTATGTGGTGCAGAAAAGTGGAGTTAAGGCCAAGATCAGATCAGCCATGATCTTATTAAATGCCAAAGCAGGCTTGAGGGACCAAATGGCCTACTCCTGCTCCTATTTCATATGTTCTTATGCCACTCACCCCCTCACTGTAACACCCCAATGTGCCCCACTATAACTCCTAGATATAGCCCACATCCTCACTAATGCACCTTGATATATATGTACTTTGTTTAAAGTTCCTTCTTTTCTCTCTGTTTCCTCTGTTGCTCTACCTGTTCCCCCATTTCTCTCCCATTGGCCTTCCTGCATTTTACACAGGTCTTTTTACATGTGGACATCAGGAGTTTGATGGCAGTGTCAATGTGTGACCTCTGTCCCTGTTTAAATCTGCTTGCTCGTGGCTCAATTCCTTCCAACTTTCTGCAATAGTAGGCATCACATTGGGAACTCACTGTACAGGGAACTGCAGACTCAAAATCCAAAACTAGACTTGTGCATTTTTCACAGATTGCATTTGTTATTTGGAGTCCTTGAACTTCAATGAGTCTGTAGCATTTGTGGGTTTTAGGAGGCATTGATAATTTTCCCTCAACTTTATGGAACTTCCGGTAGCCTCCACAGCCAGTGCAGCCTAAAATCCATACATCACCTTGGTATTACCAGCACTCATCAAAACACAACACCTAACACCAACTACTTTCAATAAAAAAAGACATCATCTTGAATCTGCTTTTCTCTTCTCTCCCACCACCCCCCCCCCCCCCCCACCCCCCAGGAAGGTTGGTTGATCCATGTGTATTTTTGACCCTAATCACCCAGTGAATCTTTGTTTCCTCCCCATAACTGAAGGTTTAGGTCTTGTAAGTGTTGCCTCCGTAACTGAACTCAAATTTCCGATGTGCCTAACCCTGCCTCTTCCACTCCACCAAGGACTCCCGTCTGACATCTGGCAATACGTCCTGACTCCTTCTCGATATGGGAATCATTAGCCCATTCATGACATTTTATGCAGTATAACATCCAATCATGTAACAGGAATACATTCTTAAAGAAGGAATCAAATGGTGCCTGACATCACTTGGGAAAGTTGACACCAACTCCCATTACTAATGATTGCATTGTCTGAAGCTTGTTACAAGTAGTTTTTAAATATAATTAAGTATTTATAACACTCTGTCACATGATGTGAACCACACAGGTTAGTCTAGATGAGAAATAAAATCCATTATCACTTATAATGGATAGGCCTTCTCTCTCTCCCTCCTTGTGGGTAATTGGATAATCGAGAGTCCCCAAGTTCTTACATGTATGGTATAGCAATACTGTACACATAGGAATGAACACTTTGCAAACTGAATAACAAAAACAGAAGCGATGAAATGTGAACCAAAGAAGTTGGGCAGTGAGGCTACATCTCAGGCAATGGTTTGCCCCGCTCAATCTCAAGTGGATGATTGTAGTGTGGATAATGGAGGTTCCAGTATAAGTTATTTGTCACAGGATATCAGGCTGCACCTTATAATGGAGCAATGAGGAACAAAACTCCAACAAGACTCTGCGCTGAGGCACTGTGTTTACCTGTTGTGATGCTGCACTGCCCGGTACACTTTCTGGATTGTTCACAGGATTGAATGTTACAGTTTTGGGCAATTCCCCAGCCATCACCACTAGTAGACGAAGACAGCTAGAGGTACCAGTCCTGCCTACCCTTCGACTGGGAGTCCCAAAGAGCTAGCCGCACTGACCAACGTTTGAGATACATCCACATGTTAATAACTTCTTAAATGTTTTTTTTGTGTTGCAGTTTTATGGTGATCTGTTACTTAACCAGTGCAGCCCAGTGCTAGACGTTGAGTTTCAGGCCATCTTATATCAAACTAACAATTCTAAGGTTAACAAGAGAGTGTATGTGTTGGGTATTGACACCTTGTGAAGGATCTATTGTTTCTTTAAGCACTTTCAATGTCCTGAATACCAGTTCCTCAGAGTCTGTTGCAGTGTCGAGCTGACAATAGCCACTAGCAGCACAAGGATCACTACAAACACTCGACAGTTCTGTCTACAAAGTGGAGAATATCTAAAAATAAACACACATGCAAAATGTTTGCCAACCTCCCAGGTGCTGTAGTGATGTTTAGATGTGGTGTTAGTCTAGTTTGCCTTCACCTCTGGCATTCATACTCTGTGAAATGGTCAGCATGTGGACTGGTAGGCACAATGCAAATCACAGAATCGTTACAGTGCAGAAGGAGGCCATTCGGCCCATCGTGTCTGCACTGGCTGTCTGAAAGAGGCTGCCAATCTGGAGCATTGACATATTCTAGTGGAGAAAGTCTTACCTCTCAAGGACCCAGGTTAATGCCTTCATCCCCCAAGCTGTGTTCCCCACTCTACCAGCCAGAATTCTCGGTTGGTGCTCAAATGGGCCAGTACCATGTTCGGCGAGGTTTGTGTTCCACTGACTGGGAATGAAGCTCGTGTATCATTCTAACTGTTGTATTACAGTCATGAAACCAAGCAGTGTCCTGCTGTTGCCTCTTTAAAGGGGCAAGTCTGATCTGACTGGTATCCTTTCCCGCTAGCTTGGGGTGAGGCTGGTCCAACTGACTTTACAATTATCAGTCAGTTTTATAAATTGGAAATCAGCCAGTCTTGCTTTTTCTCCCCAGCAGAGTTCATCACAGTAATAGCCAGTCAGGGAATGACACGCAATGTGATAGTTAAGTCATTTTTTTCCCTCTGCTCCGCTCCTGAAGTTGCTGCGATACAATTCCAAAAATGCTGATCAGGGTCAGGTCCTCATCCAAATGTCCATGTCCCATGTGTGAGCCTCATTGCACTGGACCCTAAAATTATGGGTGATAACACGACCAAGACCAAACATTCCTTCATCCGACAGCCAGACGTACACATTTGCTTTCCAGCTGGAGACATTGGGTAGAGATCAGAAACAGGAGCCTTTAATGTTTTCCACACCTCTCCCTAGTTTAAGGCCAGTTGTAGGATTGAACTGGGTCTCTTTGGCAAATTGGCACATTAGATGGTGCTTTGGCACACGTAGTGCTGCATTCACCCACTGAGACATTCTGGCATTTAAATAAATCTTGTTTAAATTCCACCCCCCCCCCCCCCCCCCCAACAACTGCCCCAAGCCAATGTATTGTCTTGCCAACAAGGTTCCGACTTGGCCTCAGCCAAGATGATCCAATCAGCAGATTTTGCTCTTGCTCTCTAGAGCTGCAAGATGGCTCACTTACACCAATCCCCTCCCCAAGCACAGAAAACTGTTACAGCTGGGAAGTTGCCTCAACAGTAATCATCAAATTGGGCTGTTAACTTAGCACCTCTAACGGGTGACCACATCAGTGTGAGGGCAACACAAGTAATTCTTGAGTAGGCCCACCAGCTACGGTACTGCCATTTCGGAGTGTTCGAATCCTGATCAGAGGTGGTATTGTGTGTTTTTGTGAATGCACGCAGTCTTGCATGAGTTACTCAGTAACTATAGGAAGTTGGGGTTCTTGCTGAATGACTTGGTTTGAAACACATTTAACCTTTTTTTGGTGATTGTGCTGTAGATGAAGTTGGGAGCCCTGCACGCTTTTCCCCATTGTAGTCGTTCATTCCGTACAGAGGTCCCATTTCAGACCACACATTTGCCCGGCTGTTCACAGGATTTCATCCAGGTTCTGTTTTTCTTGCAGGCCAAGCAGTCCTTAGCCACACTGACCAAGGATGTCCCCAAGCGACACTCACTGGCGATGCCAAGCGAGAGTATGTTAAACGGGAATCAGGAGTGGGTGACGCAGTCAGACCTCCCGCTCACTGCCGCAATCCGACAGAGCCAGCAGACGTTGTATCACGCACATCACCACTCAGTAGACAGGCAAGGTAAGAGATCAAAGATCAAGGGATTTTCATGTTTGCCAATTCCGTCCTCTTATGCTATTTAGATTTGTTTAATGGAATAACAATGAATACTTCTCTCAGAAAACCACTGATTCCCTTCAATCAATCTTTTGCTAACATTTTTTGCATTTTTTCAGATCGACGTTTCATAATATAGAATTTACAGCACAGAAGGAAACCGTTCAGTTCATTGTTCCTTGCTGGTACTAGCTCTTCAACTGGAGCTGTCTACTCCAATCCCATTTTCCTGCCATTTGTTCATATTCTATTTTTGTTTTTTGCAATGATTTATCCAGTTCCTTTTTGAATAGCACTATTTGTGGTAAACAGTCTATGTTCTAAGAAACTTCTGTGTGGAAATAATCCTCTAACTTCCCCCTTCATTATTCCAGTGAGGAAAGGCTAAGAGAGGGGTCACAACTCTGAGAGGACACTGACTTTCCTCAGCAAATGCTGACATGCGGACTGGGATACCAATACGCTGACGTGAGCGTGAAATGCTGCTGGTTGACACGCCCTTAATGTCAGTCTAGAAATCATCCAAATCCCTTGATTAGATTCCAGTAACTCTCACCGGGAATACAGTTTATTCTTTTAGTGTTGTATTCAGTGTGAGGTATTGGTGCCTCACAGTCTGCTTTGGTCTCAGAGGGTTTAACAGATGGGAAAACACAGTGAATGATAGTGAACCTGGCTTGGAATCTTTCTAAATATAAGAAATCGAATTAATTTAGAACAGCTCACGAGCAGATTTGGTGTTTGAGTGGAATGGAAGATTGTTCCTTTAAATTTACTAACTCGGATTTGCACTACGGGATGAAAAGAGTCTTGTATGAAATGTGCTTGGGGCAGGCCTAGTGTTTGAGTCCAATGCACAAAATTGTTCACAATTCATCAGTAATTGGCAGTCTCACTCTTGGGGCAATAAGTAGTTAGTGTGGTAAAGGGAATTATCACTAGGTACTAGGTGGCACTAAGTCTGGTGTTGTTCTTTAGCAGTGTGAGGCTGCTTTACTCTACATCTAACCTACACTAGAGAGCTAAATGGGGAGTACATGGAAAGGCAATACAGAAGGAACGTTACCCTGCATTTAACCAGTGCTGGGAGTGCTTAATGGGGCAGTGGGTGTTGGTGGGCTGTTGCAACATGGAGAGCATGAGAGCCGAGTGAGATCCTGTTCACACAGATGCACTGTCTGGCTGGAATCACTGAATAGTGATCAGGAGTCGAACTCAGAAAGCCTAGAGATGTTCAGGCCTGGCTGTAGAGCTCTGTTGCCTTCCCAGTGGTGATCAGCTAACTCAACACAGAGCAGGGATCGAACCTGGGATGTTCCCCGAATGCCACAGCAGCAGAGCATTTTAATTTTTGTTTTTTTTTCTGAAAGATTTCTCCATTGTTTGACAAACTCTGGCCTGACCTGAAACCCCCTGATAATGCTGAACTGCAGTTACACTAAAGTCTGGGTACTGTCAGCTGAGAAAGAGCAGGGCTTTAGCTCAGCTGAGGTTAAAGGTGAGCAGTCACACACTGATCAATGTTTCTGTTTAATCTTTACACAGGAGTGCGAGTCAGTCCGTGTCACTCAAGGCAACCGTCTATCATCTCAGATGCCTCGGTGCTTGAAGGTGAAAGGTCGTCCACACCAAGTGACATCAACTCACCGCGACATCGGACACACTCTCTCTGTAATGTAAGAAACACTTGTGGGATCACTGATCTGTTCTACGTTCAGTAACTGGGCAAATCTCTGACCGCACGTACAGTGACCTGCTCCAGTTAACCATAGGGATCAGGGAGCCCGATGCAGGGTACTCCCAGTTTTAAAATAAATGATGGTAAAATTGGGAGCTCTGAGAGTTTAGCTCCTGCAAAAGATGTTCTTTGGGAGCACCACCTCAATCCACTTGCTCTGTAGCTCCTGAAGGTTCAACTTCTGAAATTCAGGCTGGAAACTGCTTCCGGTGAAAGGAGCAGACCCGCCATAGTTATTAGTTCTGGCTTCCTCATGCAAAGAGGATCATTTTGACTTTGGATGATATTGAATCAGCCACCCATTACAGGTGAAGTCAGGGAAGTGATGTAAAACGGCCTACGGAATTGTTATCATCTGTTTTACACAGTCACGCAAAGTCAAAGTCTATGTCAGAGTCCATACACAAAATTTATGGGAAATTAAAAAGACAAACCTTTTTTTGTTTGTAGTAAAACTGTCAAATTACAATGAAGCTAATTTTTTAATTTGAAGGCTATTTTTGTGTTGAATGGATTGTGCAATGGACTGTGGACGCTCTTGGTGATAACCTGCACCTGAGACCCACAGTCATCACAGCACAATTATTAATTTTCTAACATGACTGCATCAAGAATGTAGAGTACACGGGCAGCTGCTGCTGATCCTGGTAACAAAAACAAAGGAAAATCCTCGCATTAAACAAACAGATAGAGAAATAACGACAGAAAATGCTGGAAATACACAGCAAGTCGGACAGCATCTGTGGAGAGAGAAACAAAGTTAACGTTTCAGGTTGATGACCCAGCATCTGCAGTATTTTGCCTTTGTATAGAGCAGAGAAGGTTAAGTGGAGGTGTGATCAGAGACGTTTTTGATGGTCAGTAGGGAAAGACTATCCCCTCTGGTTAGGGAGTCAGTGATGAGGGGCCATCAATTTAAAATTAGCACTAAGAGAATCAGGAGAGGTTAGGAGAAATGTATTTATACAGAGAGGTGATGGGGCTTGGAATGCTTTACCACAGGGAGTGATTGAAACAGAGATCATTGCACCTTTTAAGAGTTAATTGGAAGGAGAGGAAGATACAGGACTATGGGTGGAGCAGAAGGCAGTGATATTAGTTTTTGATTGCTCAAGCAAAGACCGGCGTAGACACAATGGGCGATTGGCCTTCTGCCATGCTCGCAACTCCAGTTGTCAGCTCTGTTCCCAGAGCTTGATTCCGAAGCTACAACATTGTCAAATCTTTTTGATTACATCTCTCATCTTGCTGCAGGACTCCCATTACTTATCTTACATTTAAATAAAACAGCAACAATCCAATCCCTTCTGTGATTTGTCTGTAACTTTTCCAGGAATCCAATTCTATTTATAAAGTTAATTTAACCTCTTGATTAGATTACAGTTGGAACTCACTCTTCTAAAGAAAAGCTGTCTAAACTCTGGTCTCAGAAACTCACATTTCCCCCACCCTCACATTAATATGTTTCTGTTTCATAGAATCAGAGAAAGATACAACACAGAAGGAGGTCTTTCAGCTGTCCGTAAAAACAACCCAATTAGTCCCACTCCCCTGCTCTTTCCCTATAGCCCTACAAATGTTTCCCCTTATATCCAATTCCCTTTTGAAAGTTACTATTGAATCTGCTTCCACCACCCTTTCAGGCAGTGCATTCCAGATCACAACAATGTGCTACATAATTATTATTTTCCTCATGTCACTTCTAGTTCTTTTGCCGATTACCTTAAACCTATGTTCTCTGGTTACCAACTCTCCAGACACTGGATTTCTCTCCTCTTTTCCAGTCTGTATCTGGTTACCTCATCTAGTGCAGAATTGTGAGTAACTTTGAACCCTAGATTATTGACCAAATTCCATTTGCTTTTGGAGGTGTCTCTGCATTGATTCTAACCTAGGACTCGAGGCTGAATGAATACGATGGGTACTGATAAAATTAATGGAATATTTTAGGTTGAACCTTCAGTCAGCTCTGCCCTTCCATCTCTTGTTCACTCCCATGGCTTTGAAATTTTTCTACTTCTTTCACCCAATGTTAGTAACCGTGCCTTCAGCCATCTAGGCCCTAAGCTCTGGAATTCCCTCTTTAAACCTCTCCACCTCTCTCTTCCTCAGATACCCCCCTCCTTAAAACCTACATCTTTGATCAAGCTTTTAGTCAACTATCTTAATACCTTCTTCTTTACCTTTGTGTCAGATTTTGTCTGATTACACTCACGTGAAGCACCTTGGGATGTTTTCCTCTGTTAAAGGTGCTATGTAAATGCAAGTTGTTGCTCATCTTGCCAGCAATGCCCACATCCCGAGAATGAATTTTTTTTTTTTAAATCAGCCTGGTCCTAGATATCTTTAGTCCCAATGTGGAGACTATGATGTAGGAGAAGTTAAGTTCTTTAAAAGCCAGTTGCATAATACTCCCACCATCAATGCTACAATATAAACTTAAGGAGGTGGATGCTGCATCTCCAGAGGTGCCCAATTGTTCCTTGTTTCAAAAACTGCAAAAAAGGTGGAGCTGTTTTCCATTGGGCTCCCCAGTGGCTCTGATTGGAAGCAGCAGTGTGTTGGCCAATGTAAAAAGGACTAGTGCAGCATTCATTGTGATGTCCATCTCTTATCTAACATGTTTGTAGCAATCAGATGTCAGTGTGCCTGACATGATGAAGTCCAGCATTCAAAACAGAATTTATCCCCACGGCAGTTTAGGGTTCAGTTAATAGCAGCGCAAGATGAATTTTATTTCTTGGCAAATTTGAACATGCTCCTGTTAGGAATCTTCTCTCTCGCTCCCTGGTAGGTTTTTATGTTGAAAGGCCCCTTCTTTGCTGCCAGTGTGTGAATTTGAATGGTTGTAGAGCAGTAATGGCCAATAGTCAAACAGTAGCTTACTTCAACTCAATCCGCACACTTGAGAGAAGCATGGTGTTCCACCGATTGCTCCATTGCTGCCCAGTGTGGAGGGGAGCTGTACAGACCAGGAAAGTGCCAGATTCAATCCCTGGTTTGTGCTGAATCAGCTACTCTTAGGCAAAGCAGCAGTAAAGGCGTTATGATTGGCCTTAGTCCCATTCTTATCCCAGGAGTACTATCAGCTAGGGCTCCCCCTCCTGACAGCCAATGAGCCCTTGTAGGAGAACATGGACATTGGGTGAGGACAGAATTAGATTTGGCTGCATTGATCCCCATGCTTGAATAGCCTGCTGACACATGGCATGGCAACTTGAAGAAGTCCTGGAAAGTAGCCAAAATCCCACCTTTAGGGGAGGAGGGGTGAAAACTCACTTTTGTTTTCACACTTGACAGCTAGAAAAGAAGCAACAAATAAATATTTTTGTTTTAATGTTTCAGTCTCTCGAAGACCTAGAAGAACAAAAGAGGAAAAAGAAGAAAGAGAAGCTGGTGTTTGGCTCCATTTCGCGAGTGTTTGCCAGGGGCAAGCAACGGAAATCCCTGGATCCTGGCCTCTTTGATGGTACTTCTACCGATTATTACGTAGAGGAAGATGCAGATTGGTGATAAACAGCCATCCAGTCACAGCATGTGTGGTGTGTGTGTGTGTGTGGTGTGTGTGTGCACACGTGCTTGTTGGGGGCATGTGGGTGTTTGTGTGTGCAAGTACACGTGTGTGTTCGTTAGGTGTGTGCATCTCTCTTTTTAACCTTGAGAAATATGTGAGCCCTGGGGCTGGCCCAGCACACTCTGTAATTAATGTGTATATATATATACATATATGTATATAAAAATCTGTGTGGATAATGTCACCTGTGAATCTGTGGAGGGACATGGCTGTGTTTTAATCTTACTGATACTGGAACCCTGAAGGACAGCTGTGTACTGTATCTGTAAATAACTGCAATCGTGCACTTTGTGCTTCTTTGTAAGGTATTTTCTCCTGTTTGTTAGTCCCATGTCCCAGTGTGTGTTGTGTTCCATCAGTTTGACAATTTAATAGAACTTTCTTATTTCAACTGGACATGCTCAAGATCTCCATCTCCTTTAACCCCACCCCTCCGTTCACCCGGAGGCTCAGCTTCCAAATCATAGAATGAACTATGAGTCAGTTGATAGTTTCTATTGATGCATCACATTCATCGGCTGAGCATGCTCCATCTGGAATAATGAGAGGGTTCAGTAAAGAGACCGTGACCTGTCATTATAGTCCACAGCACGTCAGATCCACCTTGCTAACAATTGGCAAAAAGAGAGCAACCGCAAAATTACGGGGATCGTGAATGGTGTACGTTGGAAAGATCTGTACAGAGGCAGGGAATTATGAACTCTCACCACAGGGCAAGACTGTTGTGCACTGATATCCGGGATCTCACTGCAAAATATCTCCAAGCAACTCTACAACTCACTTAAGTATCTAACATACCGTCGTTCCCTGAACCATCAGGTGAATGTTCCTTTGATAGTTTTTTGGGGGGTGTGACAGAGGAATTCCACAGAACAGCTACAGGCAAGGGTTAAGACGCTAACGGTCATTGGCCCATGTCTGGATTGTAATCCCATCCTTGACAGATGCCTGGTGTTGTGTGCCACTTGCCATTTCTAGTGGTCAGTAGTATAGTAAGACTCTGAACATTGAATCCCTTTTCACGTAAAATCTCCTTTCCACCGACAAACATTTTGTCACCTCAGTTTCCTTTCCAAGGGATTCAATTGGATTTTGGTATCTGCATTGTAGACCACTCAATACAAGAGCAACAGTCAGATATTGAGGCACTGTTCTTGAGAATTCTGCACTATTTTAGCTTTTTGAAGTGGCATTGAAAGATATTTTGCGTTCTATGGTGAAATGCAATGCAGCCCATTTGGCAACAACAAGTCCTGTGAGCCCATTCATTTTAAACAAGGCTTCCTCAGATACCAAACACTAATCTTCACAGCTGTCACCGAGTGCTTCTCCAACATATGTATTTGAGATCCTAGGTGATTCCCTCCATGTGGGTAAGTAGCTGGACTCCAGCCAGTGTCTCCACACGGTGACGAGACCAAGATGAGGAACTCTTTTGAGGGGACTCTACTTTCACTTGATACTTCTCCCTTCTTGTTATTTTGTGATTCAATGCTATCATAAGGTATATCCCTTCAATTAGCATTGGCTACAGGAACCACCACAACACTATCTCCCACTATAACCATGCAGAGACTCACCAATAATCACCAAGGTACTTAACAGAAGCTAACTGTGAATTGACATCCATTCAGAAAAGTTGGTCCATAAATTATTGGGTGCTAAGATAATTCAAAACCTTGCTTACTAAACATAGCTCTTATTACATGTATGCATCATCTAAAAGTATAGCCCTGGGCTGCTTTTTTGTGAAATTGCCGTAATACCAGAAAAGGGAGCTTTTCAATCTGCGGAGCTGTAAGAAATGGACCACCACTTCCACGGCCCTGGAAACAGTGAGATTGTTCTCTGTCTCTGTCACTACTGTGGGTTCTCATTGCACTGACAGCACTGCAAAGAAACCAAAAATTACATAAACTATTTAAACCATTTCAAAATCCAAATGATTCAAGTTTTAAAAAAAAACTAAATTTGAGATTAAAAATTGTGAATATTTAAATATATATATATTGGCTATTGGAACCTGCAGACGAACCTTTTGATGGGGAATAATCTGTTCCAAATATCCTGCATATGTGGGTCAAGCAAAGGGATACGGTCTCTTTAAAGATTGTCAAACTGCGAGTAATGTCAAACTAACACACCACCATCATATGGGGAGCTGTTGAAATACAACACCCCATCTTGCTTTGCAAAGGGAGCTGTCAGAATTGGAGAACTGGTGACATCACTTCCTGTTGGAAGAGCAGCTGCAGGGCTTAACTCGCATGGGATGTTGGACATTATTTTGTAAGTCTTGTCTTTTATTTTCTAAGGAGACAGTTTTTATTCCTGTTAAGATGTTGTCGAACTTACAAGTTATTTCAATTCTACTCTGCCTAAGAGTGGTTCAGGCCTGTCCAATTTGTGAGGCAGCCTTCACTTTAAGGGAAGCCTGTATCTCCTAAAGAATTCATTAAGGTGTCTGCCCCTTGCCTTTTAAAGGCCTGGGTTCAAATCTAGGCAGCTGGTCACTCAAGTCTGAGAAGTACAGAAATTCTGGAGAGGGATGGAACCCTTCCCCCAGGAGTTGTCAGGTGGGAGAGAAAGATTTCCTGCCTCATGGGCTGTGGGAAGGGTCAGGTCACCTGTTTCATGATTTGAGATGTGGGGAGGGAATGGTCTCCTGCCCCAGTTCTGAGAGGTACTGGACTGAGACTGCAAAGGATTGGAGTTACCCATCTCAACTCTGACAAGGTGAAGTGTATTAATACATTGAGATGGTTTCCCCATGACCACACCTCCTCACTCTCTGTCAAGCAGTTCAAAAGAAAAATTTCTTGGAGTAGAGTAAATCACACGTTAACTCATAAACCTTCAGAAGGGCTGTGCGGTTACCTCTGAGCCTGGCATCTGCGTGTGGTGTATGGCAGTGTACTGGAGTTTGAAATCACTTGTAAGTTCGACATCTTTTTAAAAGCATTCCCATTCACTCGGGGGTTCTTTTGTTTTTTTGTAAATTAGGTAAAATAATGCTACCAATACTGAAAGAAAATGGATTTATTTAAGAAACTAAATAGAAAATTTATGCTGGGCAAGTTTAGAGTCAAATTGTTTTATCCCCGCACTGTGAATGCTACCAAAAGCTCAGCAGTGCGGCTTCAGTTGCAAGCAAATTAAAATAAAACCTATTTTAAAATAAATGGCACATCTTCTCTGTGGTTTCCTCCATCGAGGTGTAAGTCACTATAGCAGAGCGGCTCACAGGGTGA
The DNA here is from genome assembly GCF_036365525.1 of Heterodontus francisci. Taxonomy (NCBI): domain Eukaryota; kingdom Metazoa; phylum Chordata; class Chondrichthyes; order Heterodontiformes; family Heterodontidae; genus Heterodontus; species Heterodontus francisci. Next base: position 27,359,700 of record NC_090407.1, on the reverse strand, counting down.
AAGACCAAAGAACTTCTGTATTTGTCTTCAGGTGTTTGTTATCTTTATGCCACAAGTTTCTCCCCTCCTCTCCTGGAGAAGTTGGAGATTCTCCCACAGGAGCTGAGTTGGTTATCAGGTGCCGCGATAGAGGTCTTCAGGATAAATGAAGAGTCATAATGAAGTAAATAGCAATAAGATTTGTTGTTCATTTCGCAAAACAGAAACAAGAAGGCCCAAATTTAAGATAATTGCAAAAAAAATCAAAGGGGAGGTTAGAACATTTTTTTTTTCACTCTAGGCAGTTAGAAAATGGAATTCTCCACCACAAATTGTTGTCCAAGCAAAATCCATAAATCCATTTTTAAAAAAAAAATACATGTTGAAAAAGAGAAATAGAGTATGTGGACCAAGTAGGAGATTAGGATTCAACAAGGAGGCCATGTGGTGAAAAACACTGGCACAAATTTTCTGGGCCAAATAGCCTGTTTCTATTCCAGAACATTCTATAATGCTATAATTATAATTCTATAAAGGATTTTGGATAGAGTTCCAAAGGCACTAGCACCCCACTGGCACCTTGTCTAAGTGGACATTCTTATCTATCTGTATAGTTTAGACTGAGTATTTAACATGGAAAGCATCGCTGCTGACTCTGATCCTGCCCTATCTCATCTACAGCAGCAGTAATGAACCATAACTTCTCCCATTGTAAAAAGACCACCGAGATAGATTCCTCATGATTTTCCGCAGATCATAAGCGGAACATGCAGGATCCTTTGCAAACACCCATGGGTGGGTAATGGCAAGTACAGACAACACCCATCCCTCTAATGGAACCTCGTGAAGCTGGCCTGCATAGCAGGAGTCCATTCCTTTGTGTGCGCCCCAAATTCTCAGTGCTATAAACTTGCTGAATGGGTTCGGTGCATATTCAGACAGGGTGCTATTTCATTTGTGTATCTTGATTCTGGGAATTTGCATGGATGTAGATTTCATTCAAGTAACGTTTTAACCTTGATGCCTGTGCAACCCTTCATCAATACAAGGTTTCTTGTAATTTCAGTAAAAAGAATTTTAATAACAAATCATTTTTTTTTAGTTCGGATTTATAGAGCCATAAACAGACAGGATCAAGGCGAGGGAGGGAACAGAGCAGTCAGGAGTAGCCCATTTAGCTTGTCAAGTCTTTTCTGCCATTCAATTAGATTATGGCTGATCTGCACCTTGGCTACCATCTTTGTGTCATTCCCCTTGATACCCTTACCTAACAAATTAATCCATCTCAGTCTTGAAAACTTCAACTATCCTAGCAACCACAACCTTTTGGGGTAGAGAGTTCCAGATTTCTGCTACCTTTTGTGTGGAAAAAGTGCTTTGTGATTTTGCTTCTCAATGACCTAGCTCTAATTTTAAGATTAAGTCCCATTGTCTAATTATATCACTTCCCTCCTAATTTCTTTTGTTCCATTCCCCCAGTAGCTTCAGTGTGCTGTATTGCAGCGTAAAGGCCTGCTTGGGTCTGCAAATGAGACCCAACCCAAGCCCGACAGGACCCCATCCGACCCGAGTCCTTCCATTTTTTTTTTCCCGACCCGACCATCAGTTAACCTACCTTCCGTTTTTCACTTTGTTCCTTACCTGCACAAGCTTAAAATAAGAAAAGTAAGAAAACTGCCTTTAAAGTCCAAAAAGTAAATTAACATTAGAGTCACTACCTGAAGTGGTGATAGAGTGTCCAACCCGGTCTGACCCGACCCAACCCAAGCCCGAATGCTGGACCCGGAAGTGCGACCCGAACCCGACATATGTCGTCGGGTCCCGTCAGGTTCAGGTCGGGTAAGCAGGCCTTTATTGCAGCGTCTACATTCACTGCAGTCAACACAGGTAGTGTCTTAAATTGACCTGAGCTGTCCCAATCTGGATTCAGGAGGTGTCACAGAGCCCTTTACAATGCTCATGCTCTCGGATATAACATGGCAGCGATTCTAACAATTGCTGCTTGTTGAAGTGCTCATTAGCTTCCCAGTTCCTACTTTGGCTCCCAGAAACTACATATCTCAAAGTTCCCTTTCAGTTGGAGGATGAGGTCTTTGAGTGGACTGGGGTCCACTGTGACTATCCAACCACCCCTCCAACCCATTGAGTGACAGAACTAGCAATCACTCTGCACACTTTTACAACACTACTTTTCTACTCAGGTGCTACAACAGTATAGTTTATTTTTTCTTTTACTGTTTTAAGCCACTAGCACCCAATGTCCTAAAACATAATCATCAGATAGCCCAAAAACCTAGGCAAATGTTCAGGTCACCGCTTGGTTCAGATGCTGACACTGTCAACTGAACCAAGGATTTAAACTTTGCTGCAGGAGTTGAGGATAAAATCTAGATTGACTTTCTCGTGCTGTACTCAAGGAATGTAGCATTATTGGAGGGTGCCATCTTTTAGATGAGAGGTTAAACAGGGGCCCCATCTGTGTGCTCTGCTAGTTCAGGTGTATGTTAAAGATCCCATGGTACTATCCAAAGAAGAGCAGGAAGCTAGCATTTACTCCTTCAACCAACACTGCCAAAAGCAAATTAGCTGGTCGTTTGTATCATTGCTGTTTGTGAGATCTTGTGCATCAAATGGCTGCTGCATCTGCTAGAAAACAACAGTGACTGCACTTCAAAGTAATTCATTGGTTGTGAACTGCTTTGAGATATCTGAGATGATGAGGGCCTATGTAAATACAAGTCTTTCTTTTTGACACTCAAATATGTCTGGACTGACTCGTTCACATTTGCTAGTTGTGCCCTCAAGTCCAGCCCCTTCCAATAAAACTTAAGGAAACTCTCCTTTTGAGAATCCAAAGTGCTAAAGATTTAATGCTGGGAAGCTCATGTAGACAATCGGCATAAACTGCGGGCAAGACTTACCATACAGCCTGATTTCTAAGGCAGTGACTTGTTTCAAGTTCTTTCATCTGTATCTTTGCTTAAAGCTGGAGGTCAAGACCTATAGCGTTATAATCGTTTGGCTGTTATGTCTGATTTGAACATTGATACTAATTAACAGCATGTTCTGATAACATGCTGTCTTCATTCCAAGTCCCAGGAGCAACATTCCAGAGTTTCTGCTAAGCTTATTCGTGGTAGCGAATTCCACTTTCATTAAAAAATGTAGCACAGGCCTTTGAGATATTGAGAAAGGTATAACATCTTAGATCTCTTCCCCACTGCACGCCAGATACAAACTCTCTGATAAAAGCTGGGCTGTCAGTCTATGAAAGTACTTGACCCCTTTAAATACTGGTATTGATTCTTGTTTGTGGGGCCCCTGGGGGGAAATTAGAGTTTTCGATGAATTTTCTACTCATTAAGGAGAAACTGATGTTTGTGCTGGTGAATGGAGCATTCAATTACAGATACACAGTGACCGCATCAAGCACTCCAAGGTCAGGATTAGTACAGATTAGATGTGGAGTAAAGCCCCCTCTAATGTGTATCAGCCCAACCTGAGGAGACCAACTCCTACTGCACCTGTGTGACATTTTTCCATTTCCCACACCTGCCATTCAGTGGCCACCCTGTGTGCTAATATAGTCATGAATTGAAGGCAGTTGTGGGCTGTAGGCCCACAGCCTGGGTTGAGACTGCCCAAACCAATTCACATGAAGACTTGGGTAAGAACTCCACTGCTGGCCCATGGTAGGAACACGTACTGCATAAGTGTAAATGTTGGGCCTGTGATTTCCTGTTCATTAAAATAGATGGATGGAAACTCATGGTGGACTAGATCATCACAAAATATGATTCTGACATCCACTGGGAGTACAGAAGGAGAATTTTTAACCCCTTATGCCCAGTAAAGGAGACCTTCATCTTATCTGTCAGTCTGGGCTGATTTGAATCCAGATGCCAAGAATGATCAGTTTCTAATTTACCATGCAGTCCCTTGAATTGTGAACAGCGTGACTGCCAGTCCTCCTCCATCCCTTCTCAATGATTTGCTGATGCTTTATGGAGATGAGAGTTTCAAATTCAACACATCGAACCCAATTAAATTAAATGCTGCTTTCCTCATGTCTTTTCCTGAAGTGCTGCACACAGGTATCAGATGAGAGGCAAGCTATTCTCAGTCAGCTGTCCATCTATGACCATCACTCGCAGTCACACAAACATGACCCAGGGGTGACCTTCCCTCCCACACTGAGAAAGTGCTTTCTTTCAGCATCACCCCACAGCCATGTGCAGAAGCTGACCCCCATCACCAGAATAACACCAGAGCTTAAAGGGTTAAATTATGAGACCAGATTCCAGAAATTTGGCTTGTGCTCCCTTGAGTATAAAAAGGTGAGGAGTGATGCAATAAAGGTGTTTAAAATTATGAAAAGGCTTTGATAGGTTAGTTAGAAGGAAACTATTCCCTCTGGTGGGGGAAATCCAGGGCATAATCATAATGCAGAGCCATGCCATTCAGCAGTGAGATTAGGAAGCGCTTCTTTGCACAACAGGCAGTGCAATTCTGGAGGCTGTGGGTGCTGAGTCAATTGAAATTTTCACAACTGAGGTTGATTTTTGTCAGGTTAGGATACGGAGCTAATAGAGTTGAGGTGGGGGTCAACCGTGATGTAATTGAATGCTGGAACAGACTCAAGGGGCTAAATAGCCTATTCCTGTTAACTTCACTGCACTGCCACATCCTGCTGCCTCCTCAGAAGTGTCTGCATGTTCTTTAACACTACCCTGTTCCTTTTTTTAAAAAAAATAAAATCTCTGTTTCCTTATGTTTTCCCCCAACACCATAATCCAGTATAAATTGTGCATGTGAGCAGCCCAGGGTAATACACCCAGAGACATAGCCACCAGGACTGTGCCATTTGGAAAGTCTGTCATTTTGCAGACCGTGAGTTCCCACTAGAAACAGATTAGGTCCTTTTCCATGAGTGAGAGAGTCAGTGGGCCTATCATGATCTGTCACTTTCTCTCTGGGCTGTTGACAGTCAAGGCTCTGAGCAGGCCCAAATCATCCATTGTTTCTGAATCCATCACACAATGGGGCAGATTTGGAACTGACGGAAGAAGGTAAATTTGATTAAGTTGCAATGGGAGCAGTTCTAATATAATATAACTGGGCGATAGGTTTTAATGGAGAGGTTAATCAGGTCATAGTCTAGCCAGACCCACTTTATTTAGTTTGGGATGTTTATACTAACTCCAGATAGGATTTCCTTTCTGACCGCAGATTAATCAGTGCTCAGCATAGTTCCTCCTTAAAGCTCGTTCCACCTGCCAAATGGCTGATTTTAAATGGGCCTGTCAGTTTGTAACTTGCCTGCAAAATGGGGTCGTTTTCAGGATAATTGGGTGGTGTTTTAACCCTTTGTGATCAAGACTGGAGCACCTTCAAAGTCCTGGTTACAGATCATTTGAGTCCTGGAGGAGTAACAGAAACAGAATCCATCATCACTGGGAAACTAAAGGTTGCAGGCCAATGTCTGACACCTGTGGAAACCCATCCCCTATGATTGAGTCCCCAGAGCAAACAGTCCACCCCGAGTTTTCAGTTGCTAGCCATTTCAACACACCCCACCGTGCTCTCATGCCCACATTTCTACTCTTGGCTTGCTGCAGTGTTCCAGTGAACATCAACACAAGCCCGAGGAGCAGCACCTGATCTTTCGATTAGGCACTCTACAGTCTTGCGGACTGAATATTGAGTTCAGTAATTTCAGAGCACGAGTGGCCTTATTTTTATATTTTTTTTCATGATTTTATTTTATTTTACTTTTTAACCATGTGCTTGTTTTTCATATAGACAGAGTTGTTCATTATTCTGCCATTAAGTGGTGCAGTGGTTAGCACCGCAGCTTCACAGCTCCAGCGACCCGGGTTCAGTTCTGGGTACTGCCTGTGCGGAATTTGCAAGTTCTCCCTGTGACCGCGTGGGTTTCCGCCGGGTGCTCCGGTTTCCTCCCACAGCCAAAGACTTGCAGGTTGATAGATAAATTGGCCATTGTAAATTGCCCCTAGTGTAGGTAGGTGAATGGAGGGGATGTGGTAGGGCATATGGGGTTAATGGAGGATTAGTATAAATGGGTGGTTGTTGGTTGGCACAGACTCGGTGGGCTGAAGGGCCTATTTCAGTGCTGTATCTCTAAATTAAAAATTAAATTTAAATTTAAAACACTCTTACTGGACTAATGCTTTGTCTTTCACCACAAGCATTAACACACACTTTGTCTTTGTCCTATGGCAGCTTTGTTATTTAATCTCTCCTGCCCTATCATAGATCTTCCTTTTAGTTCTCTTCCCCACCAACCCTCCCCCACCCCCCCCACCATTTCACTTGCTTAAAACCTAATTATTTTATAACCTTTGCCAGTTCTGATGAAAGGTCACAGACCTGAAGCATTAACTCTGTTTCTCTCTCCACAGATGCTGCCAGACCTGCTGAGTATTTCCAGCACTTCCTGTTTTTATTTATTATTATAGAGTTACTGTTTGTCCAACATGATGTACACGTTCTCTCCTGTGGGGACACATGCCAACTACAAACCGTACCTTATCGCATCCTCAGGATGTCCCAAAGTATTTTACAACCAATGGATTACTTTGAAATGCAGTCACTGATATGTAGGTAAATGCAGCGGCCAGCTTGTGTACAGCAAGATCCCACAAACAACAAATGGCCAGTAGTTGGTGTTTTTTTTGACAGGTAAACTTTAGCCAGAGCACTGGAAGAACTTGCTGCTCCTCTTTGAAGAATGCCATGGGGACTGTTTATTGTTTACCAGAACCACTGGAACAGGCAGATGGTACTCCAATTTAACATCCCATCCAAGAGACATCACCTCTGAAAATGTAGCACTGCATTGAAATGTCAGTCTGCATAATTAAATAGAATGCGTTGCTTGAAAGGGCAGTGGAAGCAGATTCAGTTGTAACTTTCAATAGGGAATTAGATATATACTTGAAGGGGAGAGAGTTGCAGGGGAATGGAAATAATTGGATAGCTCTTTCAGTGCTGCATGATTCTAAAGTGCTCAGGCCCTGGAGTGTGATTCGAACACACTACTTTCCAATTCCCTAGCAAGAGTACTACGAACTGAGTCAAACTGGCACATGGGTTGACCAAAGTTACGGGTTAGGGACCTCCTGACTGTGCAGGAGTTTAAAAACTACGCAGCTTACTAACACGGAGCATTAGTCACCCTCCTGCCACTCGCCCTGCTTGGACCATCCTATCCGTAGGGGACTTTAGTTGCAGGGTTATCTGGTAATGAGTGGGAAGAACCCCAGTCCCCACTGACAGTTCTTCCCCCTCCAAGCTTCCATTAATAAGCCAGACTTGGCTCATTAATCATCACCTCAACCCTGGGCCACTGTGCACCTGCCTAGCCGAGATATCAAATGACCCAGTCCACCATCATGCAGAGATGACAGGGGAATTAGTGAGGTGGGTACTAGTGAAAGAAGCTTTTGTGTGGAATCAGAATAGAACTGGGGGCTATCTAGCAGTTCAGCAGTCCACATGCGAAATGTGATGTAACTTCCTCCAACTTTCAATGGTTAATTTGTGGAATTGGTGGCTACAATGAATTCAAGGTCATGGCATTTGAAATGATCATTAGGAAACTAATTCAACTGGGGTAGAAGAGGTTTAAAATTATGAGTACCGGGTGAGTTGAATAGGCTGAATAGTCTTTCCGTTTGTTTTTTTTTAAAAAGCAAAATACTTCAGATTAGAGCATGGCTACCCAACCAGACCCGATGACGTGTCGGGTTTGGGTTCGGGTTGGGTCAGGTCTCTCTTCCGGATCTGGCATTTGAGCTCGGGTCGGGCCGGATTGGACATAGTGCTGTCTTTTGCTCAGGGATTAAAAGGGAAGTAAGCTGATCAACCAGAAGTCTTCAATCAAACAATACTGCAGATTTGCAGTACTGTAGAGTCCAGATCACTATCCAATGAACTCAGCCACAAACTAAAGTGCTTGTGTGTGAAAGTTTTTTGGGGGTGGGGGGGGGGCGGGTGCGTGCTGTGGGTGACAAAATCAAGCTCCGATTCTGCAGGAATAGCCTGCTGCCGGAACGGAGGATCTAAGGTAGAGCTCAACCTCTTTCATATAATTAACTTCATTCCGCTAGTTTGGTCGGGTAGGGTCGGGCGCAGGAAAAAAATCAAAGGACTCGAGCCTGGGTCGGGTTCGGGTTGGATGTGGTCGGGTCGGGTTTCAATTACATACCCGAGCAGGCCTTTACTGCGGATGCTGGAAATCTGAAATAAAAACAGAAGGTGCTGGAAATAAAGGGCGGCACAGTGGCGCAGTGGTTAGCACCGCAGCCTCACAGCTCCAGCGACCCGGGTTCAATTCTGGGTACTGCTTGTGTGGAGTTTGCAAGTTCTCCCTGTGTCTGCGTGGGTTTCCTCCAGATGCTCCGGTTTCCTCCCACATGCCAAAGACATGCAGGTTGATAGGTTAATTGGCCATTATAAATTGCCCCTAGTATAGGTAGGTGGTAGGGAAATATAGGGACAGGTGGGGATGTGGTAGGAATATGGGATTAGTGTAGGATTAGTATAAAATGGGTGGTTGATGGTCAGCACAGACTCGGTGGGCCGAAGGGCCTGTTTCAGTGCTGTATCTCTAAACTAAACTAAACTAAACTACTCAGTTGGTCTGGCAGCATCTGTGGAGAGAGAAGCAGAGTTAACATTTCAGATCTGTGACCTTTCATCAGAACATTTTATATTCCAAAGTTCTCTGCCTTGTGGCATAGCCTCACTGTTTGGCTTTCGTTCTTTCAAGCCAGTTTTCCCTCCTTCTGACCTGAATACATTGAGTTTTTGGGGTACAGTTCTGGGGGTACCAGTTACTATCCAGTACCTCACTTGCATTCTTCAATGCATGGACTTTGACATTGACTCTTTGACTGCAGAAGGCATCACATTCGAGCCCAATCCTTTCCCTGCCTGATTACTCCTGCGCTTTCCTTGCAAATTGCAGCCTGTCAGAACTCTGCCCCCCTCCCCGGCCCACATCCTATCACGTGGTATGTCCCACTCACTATGGCCTATCACTATGTCCATCACAACTTTCATTGTCTTCTGCCCACCCCCCCCCCGGCCCCACCCAGTAGTTCAGCGTTCTTGCCACTCCCTATTCCACCTTCAATCCAAGCTCCAGCACATGCCTTCTGCTCTTCCAGCTCCTTTGCAGGTCCTATCCTCTACCTTACTTAGAGTACCTGGGGACGGTGGTGTGGCGGAGAGCTTCAGCATTCTTGAGCAAATAGATAAATTGAATGCTAATATATTTTGAGATTAGCACAAACTCTCAAACATGAGCCGGAGTTGGAGGAAACAGTTTAGTTGTAACTACATTATACAGGGACAGATGTATGGGTGTGGGAAGCAGATTGGAAACATTTAAGGAAGAATCAGAAAGATATTTGGGGAGCAGCCCATTTCTCTAACTGCCAGATGGCCTGCAGAATCTTATCTGGTGCTAGAGTTTCCAATGTACCAGGTTTATAGAAATTTCACACAATACACCTGATTAGATGTGAGTTTAATTATGGTGTACCCCTGCGTCATCTACAACAATGCATGAATACTGTTCACAAATGGAGCAGGCGGCCCTAGCAGCAGACCACCAGAGCCTCTGAGCAAAGCAAAGAGCTTGAATCCCATTGTTAAGTGACACTCAATGACCTTTGCCTTTATTGAAAGGTTCAGAGGCAGCTCCACATCTGGTTGGGTAGCAGTTAGATTGATGGTGAGAGGGGTTTGGAGAAGTTTGCAGCCCAGATTCCACGTGACAGAGAAGGAGGAGGTATGGCAAAAAGTGGGAGAAGGAAGTATTGACAAAAATTAATTCTAAATTATCTGTCAACCAGCAGGTATTCTTTCAACATTCAGTATTCCTCAGAAACCATTTTAGCAACTCAGTCTGCTTACGTCTGATATTAGAAACTTAAGTAGATCTGAGGATCAAACTAGGACTTGGGGCGCATCCAAATTAAATATGTCTTATATTTCATGCCTTTTTTTTGTGCCAGTTTCTAGCTTGCTGCTGTCACAGGAATAAAAGTTCTCAGCAACTTGGTAGGCCTAGACTTCCCAAAGTTTGACCAGGCCACTGCATGTTCGACGTTTGAAGGAGAATTGGCTACTTGTTTTAATAAAGCTGCTCTGACTTCCATATACAGACAGCAGGAAAAGCTGGTCCCCCACATTTCAACACTGCAACAACCAGGTATCTCTCTATCTGAGGTACAGCCAGGAAGGGCAGTGTGACCAACCATGCTTTCTGAGAATTAACTACCAGTAGTTTTGGTGAGCCTCCAAATTTGTGTAGCAGGTCCAACCAACCACAAAACATTGTTTCTACTTCTGGAGTACAAGTCTCCTGGTTACACCAGTCTAAGGCTAAGTGTAAACCACAAATGATGGAAACCTGTACAGGACAATATAGCTATACATTGTTTTGGTGTCTCGTACCAACGGAGCTACAGACACAGGTAAATGGTTGAGATGCAAGTCAGTAAGCAAATGTTTCTCATACTGTGGGTTCCGTTAGATTGGAAAATAGCGAATGTAACTCCTTTATTCAAAAAGGGAGAGAGACAGAAAGCAGGAAACTGCACAGGCCAGTTAGCTTAACATTTTTCTTAGGGAAAATGTTAGAAGCTATTGTTAAAGACATTATAGCAGGGCATTTGGAAAAATTCAAGGTAATCAGGCAGAGTCAACATGGTTTTGTGAAAGGGAAATCGTGTTTAACCAATTCATTGGAGTTCTTTGAGGGAGTTACATGTGCTGTGGATAAAGGGGAACCGGTGGATGTATTGTACTTAGATTTGCAGAAGGCATTTGATTCGGCGCCACATCAAAGGTTATTGCAGAAAATAAAAGCTTGTGGTGTAGGGGGTAACATATTGGCATGGATAGAAGATTGGCTAGCTAACAGGAAACAGAGAGTAGGCATAAATGGGTCATTTTCTGGTTGGCAAGATGTAACGAGTGGTGTGCCACAGGGATCTGTGCTGGGGCCTCAACTTTTTACAACTTATGTAAATGATTTAGATGAAGGGACCGAAGGTATGGTTGTTAAATTTGCTGATGACACAAAGATAGGAAGGAAATTAACTTGTGAAGAGGACATAAGGGCTAAAAGGGGATATAGATAGGTTAAGTGAGTGGGCAAAAACCTAACAAATGAAGTATAATGTGGGAAAGTATCCCCTTTGGCAGGAAGAATAAAAAAGAAGCATATTATCTAAATGGTGAGAGATTGCAAAGCTCTGAGATGCAGAGGGGTCTGGGTGTCCTCGTGCATGAATCGCAGAAGTCTCGTATGCAGGTACAGCACGTAATTAAGAAAGCTAATAGAATGTTACCATTTATCGCAAGGGGAATTGAATACAAAAGTAGGGAGGTTATGCTTCAGCTATACAGGGCATTGGTGAGATGACTTCTGGAGTACTGTGCACAATACTGGTCTCATTGTTTAAGGAAGGATGTAAATGCTTTGGAGGCAGTACAGAGAAGGTTTGCTAGACTAATACCTGGAATGGGCGGGCTGTTTTACGAGGAAAGATTGGACAGGCTGGGCTTGTATCCGCTGGAATTTAGAAGAGTAAGAGGCGACTTGATTGCAACATATAAGATCCTGAGGGGTCTTGACAGGGTGGATGTGGAAAGGATGTTTTGTGGGAGAATCTAGAACCAGGGGTCACTGTTTAAAAATAAGGTGTTGCCCATTTAAGACGGAGATAAGGAGAAATGTTTTTTCTCTGAGCGCCGTGAGTCTTTGGAATTCTCTTCCTCAAAAGGCAGTGGAAGCAGAGTCTTTGAATATTTTTAAGGCAGAGATAGATAGATTCTTGATAAACAAGGGGGTGGAAGATTATTGGGGGTAGGTGGAAATGTGGAGTAATCAGTTCAGCCATGAACTTATTGAATGGCAGAGCAGGCTCGAAGGGCTGAGTGGCCTACTCCTGCTCCTAATTGGTATGTTCTTAAAGCATCAATGCTCAACACAGCAGCTGTTGTGTTCTTAGATTTTTCACCATATTAAAAACTGTCAAGCTGAAAATTGTGACTGAAAGAAACACAATAAAGGAGGAATTGATTTGTGGAAAATTTTGACAATTCATTCTCGTGGAACTGATAAGTTTTTTTGCAAAAGGAAAAAACATTTCTAACCATTACCAAGATGTCTGTCTTCTTAGCTTCCATTTGTGTTGTGTTTTGTTCACTACTTTTTAAAGTCTCTTCAGCATTAATGTTTGAATTTTATATGTGTCTGTGAGGAACTTTTCACCCCACCATTTTGTCATAACTCATTGACATTAACCCTTCCTAAACTCTGCGTGCGTCGGGAAAACTGTCATGTTAGCTGCACCTGAGAGAACATGTATCCTGAGACGGTGGTTGGTGAGTCTACTTTCTCTCCACTCATTCTGAAACGCATCTGTACAATTTACAAGCACGATGACAGGGGTGATTAATGTAATTTTATTCCACAATTTATTGCAGGTATTTGTTTTGATAATCCTTGGTTAAATGATTTTATATTGCCTCCTCTTTCTGTCCCCTACCCACCCGATTCTATTGCCTTGTTCAGGTCCCATGCATTATTCTCCAGCCAGCAGCAGGCAGAAAGGCGGCTTGCAGGCCTTAGGCCTCTGCCCATTCAAATAACCATTGAGCAGTCTGTTGAGAAGTCCATGATGACTGCCCAGATGAGGAGCTGGGCATCCTCCAGATCCTTTACTTGCTTGCTTTTCTTTAAAAAAAAAGCACATCTTTGTTCAGTAAAAGACTCCTCAGTTGGCTCAGTGAGTTTATCCATTGAGTTGCTGAGTTGTGCAAACCAGTTTTGATCCCCAGTCCATACTGAGTAACTGGTCTGAATTGGGCAACAATAGGGAGCAATAATATCGCTGGCCTGGGTTCAAGAGGGGAAAACCAACCAGAGTTTTCATTCTTAATTTCTGTTGTGAGTCTGGGACAGGTTGGCCAAGGATAAGATCAGTTTGGCTGGGCACCCCTCGCTTCCTGGCAAATAGCTCATTGACACTCACTAACTATTGCATTAAATTACACAGAATTTACTATACCGAAACAAACCATTCAATTCAACAGGACTGTGCTCGTGTTTGTGCTCCACACGAGCCTCCTCCGATCTTCAGCTCAACATATCCTTCTATTACTTATCTAGCTTCCCCTTGCATATATCTATGACATTCGTCTTAAATCAATTCTTACAGTAACATGTTCCACATTCGTACCAACCTCTGCTAGGTCAACTGTTATTCTTCTGTTTTCGAGAGAAAGGAGCTCCGGGCTGCCCAGTCTTTCTTGATAGTTGTAGCTTCTTAGTTCTGGTATCATCCTGGTAAATATTTTTTGCATTTTTCCAGTACTTCTATATTCTTTCAGGAATGTAGATCTCACAAGGCTCATGCTTTAAGTGTGGTCGCCTGGGTGAGGTACCTGAATGTAACCAGCACCCATGAAACCATAGGCAAGCATGTCAGCACCCTTAAGGGAAGGGAAATAATGACAGCAAAAAATAATTTCATTCTTTTTCACCCTCCCTCAAAGCCAGCACCCGTCACAGCTTCCGACTGCTGCATTCTCACCCAGCAGCATCTCTCCACAAAAATCATCATTCTGCTTTTTAGTTAACTTAGTGGAAGGTGCGCTGAAGAGGTGTAGAGAGAGTTCCGTACTCAATTGGTATCTCCTCCCTCCCACTGACCCAATGAAGACAACTGACGCCTCTTTTTCATGATTTTTTAACACCAGACATAGTACTCTTGACACATTTGGAGGGAGTTAGTTCCAATGGCAATGGCTCCATTTCACTAAACGTGTGGTTGTCTCTGCACTGCCTCTAAGGTTGGTGAGTGATTGGAAGTTTCCACGTTCTATCTGTTGGTTTATGGGCATCGCCCTCCTGCAGAACCCTTGATTTCAGTGAGTTTATCCCATCGTCCAGACCAAGATCTTGAGCTGGTCGAGCAGCAAAGAAGCTGAGGCACATTCTCTCCGGCTGTCCTCCAGAGGAAGAAAGTCAGTGAATATCAATGGATAGAAACTAAATCCCAAATGCTTCAGATTTTACGTCTTCATGAAAGTGGTTGCAGGCTGGCACTGGCACATTCTGTTGGAGCATCAAGATGCCTTGGTATGGAGCCAAAGAACAACGAGCAGTACAGCACAGGAACAGGCCATTCGGCCCTCCAAGCCTGTGCCGATCTTGATGCCTGCCTAAACTAAAACCTTCTGCACTTCCGGGGACCGTATCCCTCTATTCCCATCCTATTCATGTATTTGTCAAGATGCCTCTTAAACGTCTCTATCGTACGTGCTTCCACCACCTCCCCCGGCAGCAAGTTCCAGGCACTCACCACCTTCTGTGTAAAGAACTTGCCTTGCACATCCCCTCTAAACTTTGCCCCTCTCACCTTAAACCTATGTCCCCTAGTAACTGACTCTTCCACCCTGGGAAAAAGCTTCTGACTATCCACTCTGTCCATGCCGCTCATAACTTTGTAAACCTCTATCATGTCGCCCCTCCACCTCCGTCGTTCCAGTGAAAACAATCCAAGTTTATCCAACCTCTCCTCATAGCTAATGCCCCCCAGACCAGGCAACATCCTGGTAAACCTCCTCTGTACCCTCTCCAAAGCCTCCACGTCCTTCTGGTAGTGTGGCTACCAGAATTGCACGCAATATTCTAAGTGTGGCCTAACTAAAGTTCTGTACAGCTGCAGCATGACTTGCCAATTTTTATACTCTATGCCCCGACCGATGAAGGCAAGCATGCCGTATGCCTTCTTGACTACCTTATCCACCTGCGCTGCCACTTTCAGTGACCTGTGGACCTGTACACCCAGATCTCTCTGCCTGTCAATACTCCTAAGGGTTCTGCCATTTACTGTATACTTCCCACCTGCATTAGATCTTCCAAAATGCATTACCTCACATTTGTCCGGATTAAACTCCATCTGCCATTTCTCCGCCCAAGTCTCCAACCGATCTATATCCTGCTGCATCCTCTGACAATCCTCATCACTATCTGCAACTCCACCAACCTTTGTGTCGTCCGCAAACGTACTAATCAGACCAGCAGGGCACAAGTATGTGCCCACAGTTTCTCCATACACTTGATTCCAACTCTGACTTTGTTGAGATAGACAGGAAGCAGGCACCATAGGGAGTGGTGTAGAATATGAGGGCAAAGTTAATCCAGGCTCTGCAACAAAACTCCTTCCAATCAGTAGCTGGTAGCATTGCCTGAAATGCGAGTGGCTTTCCCCTTTAACTGGGTATGGTGTAGGTGCTCATTATTATGTATCCCGTGGAAGGATCTTGTTTGTGGTATCAGTAATTTGGACAGGTAATTGCCAATGTTGTTGGGAACGGATTGTCTGGTTATTATCTAAATGGCTACAGTCTTGTTTATAGCGATCCTCTTTTATTATGGAAGGTTTAAACTCTTCTGACCACCCATGCAGTAAGAATGTTCCGCCCCCAATAACTGGACTCACGTTTCCAATTTCAGGCCAACCTTCTGATGAATTAGCCCAGGTCCATTAATGTCTGCTTTTTTTTAAAAAAAAGGACTAGATTCAGATGTGATTCACCCCATGGTTAAATATCCTGCTATCGCTCACTGTCCAGTTTCATGTATGAAGAATGGTTATTCGAGTGAGGTCCTGAAAGACTGAAGCTTCCTGTGGACCATAACCCATTAAGGAGTTCATGCCTCCAAGCAAGAGGGAAGACAATTTCTATAACCAGGACAAAAGCAAAATACTGCAGATGCTGAAAATCTGAAAGAAAAACAGATAATGCTGGAAATAACAAAGGTCATGATCTGAAACATTAACTCTGTTTCTCTCTCCACAGATGCTGCCAGACCTGCTGAGTATTTCTAGCATTTTCTGTTATTATTGTCTATAAGTAGGGAACTGGGTAGCATCATCAGATAATGGACTATATTTTAACATCGGAAACCCGGTTTTAAATCTACTTAAATAAAAGCAAAATACTGCAGATGCTGGAAATCTGAAATAAAGACAAGAACATATTAACATGTGTCATTAACATAATGTTTGTCTTTGCTCCATGACGTTCTGGGCGGTTATTCTCTGTGACCTTGTCCTATCTACGCCTTCTCCTTTGTTATCTCTTGCCCCACCCCCGCTTTACTTGCTTAAAACCTTTCACATTTCTAATATCTGCTTGTTCTGATGAAGGGTCACTGACTTGAAACGTTAACTCTGCTTCTCCCTCCGCAGATGCTGCCAGACCTGCTGTGTATTTCCAGCATTTCTTGTTTTTATTTTAAATCTACTTAGGCGGGTTGGATGGAAACCTCTGCAAGCCATCCGTAAGTTGCCTAAATGTAATGACTTGGGAGTTAATGTGGGAAATGGAAAGGTCACAATGCTGCAGTGGGGCTGTCCGACTGTTCCACAGTACTTGAAGGCACTTTTGATGAATTGACCAGCCAGGCTGGCTCACTAATGGCATCGCAGTCGAACTCAATCCTATCTCACTCAACGGCCACACTCCCACTTTCAGCAGGGGAAGGAATCCTGGTGATTTTCTTTTCCCAGGTCTTGCTGCACTGATTGTAATGCCTCAACTGTGGCCTGTCTGAAATAACAACAACTTGCACTTATATAGCACCTTTAACATTGGAAAAAGTCCCAAGGTGCATAATCGACAAAAATTGACACCAAAGCAAAGGAGACATTAGGATAGGTGACTAAAAACTTGATCACAGAGTTTTAAGTTGGGTTTTAAAAGAGGGAGAGATTGGTGGAGTAGTTTAGGGAGGCTATTCCAGAGCTTAGGGCCTAGACTACTGAAGGCTAATGGTGGGATAAAGGAAGTGGGGGATGCACAAGAGTCCAAAGTTGGAGGATTGCAGAGTTCTTGGAAGAGATCACAGACGTAGGGAGGGGCGAGTTCGTGGAAGGATTTGAACACAATGAGGAAAATTTTAAAATTGAGGTATTGGTGGAGTTGGGAGTAGTTTAACAATAACGAGGGTGATGGGTGAACGGGACTTGGTACAGGTTAGGTTACGGGTAGCAGAGTTTTGGATAGGTTAAGGTATATGGAGGGTGGGAGGATACCCAAGTTTCTATGTTTCTAATTTTCTATCTTTCTATGAGAGTGGTGAACCTGTGGAATTTGCTACCACAGAAAGCAGTTGAGGCCAAAACATTGTATGTTTTCAAGAAGGAGTTAGATATAGCTCTTGGGTTTAAAGGGATCAAAGGATATGGGGTGAAAGCGGGAACAGGTTACTGAGCTGGATGATCAGCCATGATCATAATGAATGGAGGAGCAGGCTCGAAGGGCTGAATGGCCTACTCCTGCTCCTATTTTCTATGTTTCTAAGAGAGCATTGGAATAGTCAAGTCTGGAGCTAATGGAGGCACAGATGAGGGTATCCGCTAATAAGCTGGAAAGTAGTGAAGATGGGTGATATTATGGAGGTGGAAGTAGGCAGTCTTTGGGATGGAAACAATATGGAATTGGAAGCTCAGCTCAAGGTCAAATAGGTTAGTGAGATTGTGAAGTCGGGTTCAGCCTGAGACAGTGGACAGGGAGAGGGAATGGAGTCAGTGGAGGGAATGGAGTTTCTGGTTGGGGCAGAAGATATTAACTTTGTTCTTCCCGATGTTTAATTGGAGGAAATTGTGGCTCCTCCAGGACTGGATGTCGGGCGAGCAGTCTGACAACACCGAGACTGTAGAGGAGTTGAAAGAGATGGTGGTGAGGTAGAGCTGGATGTCATCAGCTTACAGGTGGAAGCTGATCTCATGTCTTGGATGATGTTACTGAGGTGCAACATGTGGTTGATAAACAGGAGTCACCAAGGATAAATGCTTGAGGGACGCAAGGGTTTAACGGTGCGGTGCAAGAGAAGCCATTGCAGAATCAGCTAACTCAGTGCAGACTAGTAACAAAACATTTGATGTATTTAGCAGTGTTCCCCTAACGACAGATCAATACCAAAATACTTCTTCTCAAGCACTTACAGTTCACGTATAACAGATGTAGAATAAAGCTCCCTCTTCTTTGCACCAATAATATACCTTAACCCCAACCTCAGTAGAACCCCACCCCACAGCACCCCATTCCCCAACTGCACTAATTTGATGTTTCTACTTCTCATGACGTCATTCGAGTGAAACCTGCAAATTAGGAACAGTTTTGTGCTGTCGTCCCACACCCTATGAATGAGATTGAGGCTGACCCAAACTTGTGTAAGGGTCCATATCATCATGGCAAACAGGAGGCTTTTATGTCCTCAGCACTTCAAATCCAGTCGCCAAAGAAGAGAATACAGGCTGTTAACACGGCACACCAAATCCATCTATGGATAGTGAATTTCAAAAAGCTTGGCTGCTCCAGGTAGACATACAGGACCAAAAGGGGCCTTAATCCCACCAAGTCAGCTGATCTGTTTACTGTTGTTGACTAAGTGACTCTCCAGTGACTTTCCGAGCTACATGATGAACTCGGTAGGGATGTGGGAAGGGGCCTAAACACAAGATGGTTGCCCTGAGGCAGGAGAGTTCTGTTTTATTGATTTTCTTTTTTCCAGTCCATTTTTGCTACTCTTGAGTTCTCTCTGCCATGTGTCTTCCTCAATCAAAAGGACAGGCTGGACTGCCTCCGCAGTCTCTCAATGTGACTGCACAACACCTTGCTGGGAGTTACATACAGGAGCTGCCCAGAGTGGGTGAGCTTCCTATTTTCTCTCCCTCCGTGTAGGGAAGCAGTTGATTTCCATCCAATGGAACATGACTGAGATTGGGAACTCACTGAGGACTTTGAGGACATTACCTGGATCCAACCAACTCCTGCACATTGGGCGACAAACTCAAATGTACCAGGGCCCAGGCAGAAGAGTATTACAAGATAAAAGCAAAATACTGCAGATGCTTGAAATCTGAAATAAAAACAAGAAATGCTGGAAATACTGAGCAGGTCTGGCAGCATCTGTGGAGAGAGAAGCACAATTAGTGTTTCAGGTCTGTGACCCTTCATCAGAACTCGCAAATATTAGAAATGTAATAAATTGTAAGCAAGCAAAGTGGGGGTGCGGCAACAGATAACAAAAGAGGTGTTGATAGGAGAAGGTCACAGAGAATAACTGACCAGAAGGTCATGGAACAAAGGCAAATGGTATGTTAATGGAGTAGTGAAAGACAAAGTGTTAGTACAGAGGGTGTTAATTGACAGAAAAGTGAACAGCCCTGGCCCCAAGCACAAAGTATTACAAGAGATGGGTGAAATACTGAAAGGAGGTGAAAGAGCATCTTACAGACTGTATCAGCTTGGTTCAGTTGTTAGCACTTGTGTTCAAGTAATGGGATCAAGCCTCATTGCAAGGACTTTCACATACAATCTCCAGTGCAGTGCTGAGGAAGTCCTGCATTCTTAGAAGTGTCTTCTTTCATACGGGCTGTTAAACTAAGGTCCCATGTGCCTGTCAGGCAATTGTAAAAGAGTTTATAATGCTACTCAGATTAACCTGACCAATATTCCCACCTTAACCACAACTACCAGAAAACAGAATAATTGGTGGCATATTTCATTGCTGTTTGTGGGATCTTGCTGTGTGTATTTTGATTGCCCAGTTTCCCTACAAAAGAAAATAATCTGTTGGCTGCGAAGTGCTTTGGAAGGTCCTGAGCATGTGAAAGGTGTTGTATGAATGTAAGTTCTGTCTTTATTCTTTCTAATTATCTCTAGGTCTCAATTCCACAATGAAGTCAATTAAGTTTTTAACACGATAACCATTTTCAGTATGTGCCTTCTTAATAATATTTTGCCACATTTCTTCAGAAATTTGAAGAGTATTCATTGAATATAAGACTTTATTGGGGATTATTGCTTACTAACAGCCAATCAGATGACAGTGCTTCAATAAACAATCAGCATTTGGTCAGCAGATGTCTGGCAGTGACAAATGCCCGAGGGTCCAGATCATAAACCTAGACTCTACATATGCCTTCAGCCCTAAACTTTTTATGGCTAAACAGATGCGACATCCTACAGGATGGGATTAGTCTTAAGAATCTAAGCAGTTCCTGCATTCTAGATGCAGGAGGAGGCAGACAAGTTCCAGCTGTGGTGGTGACACAGCCAGTTGTGCTAAAGTCTTTGAGGTTGTAGGGTTCAGTAACTTGAGTTCCCATTCTCCAGAGCTCTGACTTCAGTGACAAATGTATCTCCTGCTGCATTAAGGATGATTAAAAGTTTCAACAGCCATAAATTTGTTTGCCGTAAATACAATCTTGACTAATGGGATTGGTTTAAATTGGCTGAAACAGCAACAAATACGAATCAAAGCACAGGAACTGGACCCAGGAGAAGCAGAGATGGATGGTACATTTTATATCTATCTGTATGAAAAAGAAATCTTGAGTAGGTACTACATGGTCCTATCCACAGACTTTAATCCCTGTTGTCACCATTTTTGGTCACATTTTCTATCAAGATTTACCATTATAAATTACAATATTAACATTTTCCAGTCTATTTTCCTATGTCAACAGTCACAATGTAGTTCCAGATTCTGGTCGCTAGGTGCAACAAGTTGTGGAAGTCTCTTTTCCAACTCTGACCATATTGTAGATTTTTAAAAAACTTTTATTTATCAACTAACTCCAGCCTGTAGTCAGTAATATATTAAAGATCATGCACGCAACACACACTATCTGGAAGCAACACACTTATTCCTCTTACCTTATATCCACCTAATCATGGTGAACTCTACAAAACTCTGAGACTTATCTGTCACATGTAAGATATCACACTGTCTCACATACAAATTTCAGTATCTGAGTTTAGAAAAAGAAAGTGAACCTGTCCTTTAATTGATCCAAGGATATGTTGAAGTATAATTAATCTCTAAATGACCCAGGAAGGCATAGTAATTACACCTCAGCTTAACGTGATGTGCTTTTGCTCTTTATTTTTTTTAAATGAGATCTTTCTTGACAGGCTCAATGAATCCAGTTGGCTTATCTTCGGATTACTGTTGATTGCATGCCCCATGTGTGTCAGGAATCAGTGAACCGGCATAGGTCTCTTGTAGTACGAAAGCAGCATAAATTACACAAATTAGTAGCAGAATAATATGTTGTGTTTTACGTGCTCTAACACTCCTGTTATTATAAAATAATCCTCTGACTTACTGTAAGCAATGGCACAGGTGGTCCACAAGTGCTACATTGGCTCCCAGTCCCGCAAAGACTCAATTTTAAAATTCTGATCCTTGTTTTCAAATCCCTCCTAGGCCTCGCCCCCTGCCTGTCTCTGTAAACTCCTCCAGCCCTATAACCCACTGAGATACCTGTGCTCCTCCAATTCTGACCTCTTGCACACCCACAGTTTTCTTCACCTCATCATTGGCGGCTGTGCCCTCACCTTCCAAGGTGCTAAGCTCTGGAATTCACTCCCCCAAACCTCTCCACCCCTCTACCTCTCTCTCCTCTTTGAAGTCACTGCCTGAAACCTACCTCTTTGGCCTGTCCTAATATCTCCTTATGTGGCTCAGTGTCAAATTTTGGCTGATAATGCTGCTGTGAAGCATCTTGGGATATTTTACTGCACTAAAGATGCTATATAAATGCAAGCTGTTGTTGTTGTATAGGCAAAAGATTTGCGTCTATCCCACTTACAAGCATGACACTTTGTAAAAGGTGTAAAGCAATACTTTAAAAAAAAAAGCAACGGAAACCAGTCATTTCTGCTGGTTTTACTGAGTGAAATCCTGTTCGTAGCAATTGGCTCTTATGACCATAATGTGCCTCAGGAAAGCTATTGTGCATTACATGGTATAATGCTCCCTTCCTTAAAAAGCAGTATATCATCTAACTTACCATGAGGTAAATTGAGGCTCGAAACCTGTTACAAGACTTCCACCTAAGCCACTTTGAAACCAGCTGCCAGGTGCACCACAGCTTCAGCCTCCATTTTTCTCTATGCAGCAAGTCTGCCTAACTCTTTCCCATAACTGCACAAGATCAGAAACCCAGCACATTGGTATCTGGTGAGCCATGGCATCCCACTACCCCAGTTACAATAACGTGGGTCAATATGTTTTCCGGAAAGGCTGTCCCTTTTTGCAAGTGAAAGTAAACCCCTGCCCAGAGGTTTGGGGCTCCTTTTTTTTTGTCTCACTTCAAAACGGCTGCCTAATTTTTTTTTTTAGCCTCTGAAATGGTGCGGTGCGTCTGGTGTGTGAAGCATTTGAGCAACATATCCACCTAATTGAATCTTCAGGATGATCCAACAGATTGTACTTCTCTGCAATTTAGTGATATACCCTGACAGTTTTCTCATTGTTTGCACACATTCTGCGTCATATAGACAGGAATGTGCCAGTGGACTGACTGCAAATGCTCATAGAGTCCAGGAAAAGCCTGGTCGTGACTGGGAGCTCTGGAAGCAACAGATTTACTCCAATGAGTATGTGAAGAGAAAAAGATTGGTGAAGACAAATGTAGGTCCCTTACAGTCAGAAACAGGGGACTTTATTATGAGGAATAAAGAAATGGCTGACCAACTAAATGCATACTTTGGTTCTGTCTTCACAAAGGAGGACACAAATATCATACCAGAAATGTTGGGGAACACGGGGCTTAGTGAGAGAGAGGAACTGAAAGAAATCAGTATTAGTAGAGACATGATGTTGGGGAAATTGATGGGATTGAAGGCCGATAAATCCCAGGGCCTGATGGTCTGCATCCCAGTGTATTTAAGGAAGTGATCCTAGAAATAGTGGATGCATTGGTGGTCATCTTCCAAGATTCTATAGACTCTGGAACAGTTCCTACAGATTGGAGGGTAACTAATGTAACCCCACTATTTAAAAAGGGAGGTAGAGAGAAAGCAGGGAATTATAGACCAGTCAGCCTGACGTCAGTAGTGGGGAAAATGCTAGAGTCCATTATCAAAGATTTTATAGCAGAGCACTTGGAGAACAGTGGTAGAATCGGACAGAGTCAGCATGGATTTACGAAAGGGAAATCATGCTTGACAAATCTACTAGAATTCTTCGAGGATGTAACTAGTAGAGTTGATGAGGGACAGCCAGTGGATGTGGTTTATTTGGACTTTCAGAAGGCTTTCGACGAAGTCCCACATAAGAGATTAGCATGTAAAATAAAAGTGCATGGGATTGGGGGTAGTGTATTGCAATGGATAGAAAATTGGTTGGCGGACAGGAAACAAAGAGTAAGGATAAATGGGTCTTTCGCCGAATGGCAGGCAGTGACTAGTGGGGTACCGCAGGGATCGGTGCTAGGACCCCAGCTATTCACAATATATATTAATGATTTAGATGAGAGAACTAAATGTAATATCTCCAAATTTGCAGATGACACAAAACTGGGTGGGAGGGTGAGTTGTGAGGAGGATGCAGAGAGGGTTCAGGGTGATTTGGACAAGTTGAGTGAGTGGGCTAATGCATGGCAGATGCAATATAATGTGGATAATGTGAGGTTATTCACTTTGGTGAAGGGAGTAAACCCTAACAGAAAATCCGGAGTGGAACCCCGTAGGCGGTCATGTGTCACTTTTGGCATGTTTCCGGCAGTTCCTGCAGCCATACCGGTGCCAAACATTGTGTTCTGCACTCCTTTGGACCCCACTAGAAAGGCCAAGAGGGGGGTTTTGACGCTTGGGCAACTCTCAACCTCCATACATTCGCCCAGGCATGTGCCATGGAGAGGTCACTCCACAGTCGCCTCACAGCGACTGTAACAACATGGAAGGCAGTAGTTACGGGTCCAGCTCAATTGGCGTAGAGATTGGGCACCACGAGTTGCCTTTGTCGGTGGGAGAGGTCATCGCACCTCACTGGACAGCTACTGCCCGCCTCAAACCGGGCAGCCCCCGGTCAATAAGGTTCTGTCCCGCCACAGTCCACCTGCTTCAATGGGTGCTTGGATCTCAGGGTCATTGCCCGAAAAGTGGACTGCAACACCACACCAAACAACATGACAAAAGGAAAGAAGGTACCAGCCCTTTGCTTTGCAAGCTGGAACATCAGAACTATGTATCCTGGCCTGTCGGAAGACCTTACACAAATCAACGATTCTCGGAAGACCTCCATCATTAACAACGAGCTCAGTAGACTCAATGTAGACATTGCAGCATTTCAGGAGACACGCCTCCCTGCGAGTGGATCTCTAACAGAGCAAGACTACACCTTCTTCTGGCAGGGTAGGGATCCT
This sequence comes from Heterodontus francisci, assembly GCF_036365525.1. Classification (NCBI taxonomy): domain Eukaryota; kingdom Metazoa; phylum Chordata; class Chondrichthyes; order Heterodontiformes; family Heterodontidae; genus Heterodontus; species Heterodontus francisci. The sequence continues at coordinate 27,335,443 of NC_090407.1, read as the reverse complement.
GAAGAACCAAGACAGCATGGAGTGGGCTTCGCCATCAGAAACTCCTTGCTCAGCATGATAGAGCCACCTTCAAATGGCTCGGAACGCATACTGTCCATCTGACTGTTCACCGCCTCTGGTCCAGTACACCTACTCAGCATCTATGCTCCAACACTCTGCTCCCCACCTGAAGCTAAAGACCAGTTCTACGAGGAACTCCATAATATCATTAGTCGCATCCCCAACACCGAACACCTATTCCTGCTGGGGGACTTTAATGCCAGGGTTGGGGCCGACCATGACTCATGGCCCTCCTGCCTTGGGCGCTATATTGTTGGAAGGATGAATGAGAATGGACAGAGACTACTTGAGTTGTGTACCTATCATAACCTCTGCATCACCAACTCGTTCTTTCACACTAAACCCTGTCATCGGGTTTCATGGAGGCACCCAAGATCGCGTCATTGGCACCAGCTAGACCTCATCGTCACAAGGCGAGCCTCCTTAAACAGTATTCAAATCACACGCAGCTTCCACAGTGCGGACTGCGACACCGACCACTCCCTGGTGTGCAGCAAGGTTAAACTCAAACCAAAGAAGCTGCATCACTCCAAGCAGAAGGGCCACCCGCGCATCAACACAAGCAGAATTTCTCATCCACAGCTATTACAAAAATTTCTAAATTCACTTGTAAAAGTCCTTCAAAACACTCCCACAGGGGATGCTGAGACCAAGTGGGCCCACATCAGAGACGCCATCTATGAGTCAGCTTTGACCACCTACGGCAAACATACGAAGAGGAATGCAGACTGGTTTCAATCTCATATTGAAGAGCTGGAACCTGTCATAGCCGCTAAGCACATTGCACTGCTGAACTACAAGAAAGCCCCCAGCGAGTTAACATCCGTAGCACTTAAAGCAGCCAGAAGCACTGCATAAAGAACAGCTAGGCGCTGCGCAAATGACTACTGGCAACACCTATGCAGTCATATTCAGCTGGCCTCAGACACCGGAAACATCAGAGGAATGTATGATGGCATTAAGAGAGCTTTTGGGTCAACCATCAAGGAGATCGCCCCCCTCAAATCTAAATCAGGGGACATAATCACTGACCAACGCAAGCAAATGGACCGCTGGGTAGAGCACTCCAGGGAGAATGTTGTCACTGAGACTGCCCTCAATGCAGCCCAGCCTCTACCAGTGAAGGTTTACCAGACTGATTCCTGGGATGGTGGGACTGACATATGAGGAGAGATTGAGTCGATTGGGATTATATTCGCCCGAGTTCAGAAGAGTGAGGGGGGGATCTCATAGAAACCTATAAAATTCTAACAGGACTTGACAGGGTAGATGCAGGAAGGATGTTCCCGATGGTGGGGGAGTCTAGAACCACGGGTCATAGTCTAAAGATACGGGGGTAAACCTTTCAGGACTGAGATGAGGAGAAATTTCTTCACTCAGAGAGTGGTGAGCCTGTGGAATTCGCTACCACAGAAAGCAGTTGAGGCCAAAACATTGTATGTTTTCAAGAAGGAGTTAGATATAGCTCTTGGGTCTAAAGGGATCAAAGGGTATGAGGCGAAAACGGGAACAGGCTACTGAGTTGGATGATCAGCCATGATCATAATGAATGGCGGAGCAGGCTCGAAGTGCTGAATGGCCTACTCCTGCTCCTATTTTCTATGTTTCAATGAGGATGCCACCAGTGACCCTTAGTGCCCAGTGTAGTACTAAGCCATTCAAACCTGGATGTTCCTAAATGCAATCTCCAGCCAGTGGCTGGGTTAGTTGATCTCAGATGAGAAAGCAATATGATTTGCTCAGGGCCCCTGTGTAGCTAGGGAGGGCAAAACAATTCAGAGTCCCTTCTCCTGGCAGCTATCCAGTGATATCTAATAAAAAGCAACACATACACTGATCTCAGGTTTGGCTGTGACTCTCACTATTTAGGGTCACACTCAAAAAATGCCCACTTGGGTGGGGGGCTGGAGATCAACTGGCACCCATGTAACAGTACCCCAGGAGTCATAGAATCCTAAAATCCAATTAGTCTCATTCCCCTGTGCTTTCCTCACAGCCCTTCAAATTTTTCCCCTTCGAGCATTTATCCAATTCTCTTATGAAAGTTATTATTGAATCTGCTTCCCTCACCCTTTCAGTCAGTGCATTCCGGATCACAACTTGCTGCATTGAAGAATTTCACCTCCTCTCACCTCTGGTTCTTTTGTCAACTGCCCTAAATCTGTGCCCTCTGGTCACTGACCCTCCTGCCACCGAAACAGTTTCTCCAGATTTACACTATCAAACCTCTTCATGATTTTGAACACCTCTATCAAATCTCCCTTTAATCCTCTCTGTTCTAAACAGAACAATCACAGCTGCTCTAGTTTCTCCATGTAACTGAAGTCTTTCGTACGTGGTACCATTCGAATAAATCTCTTTTGCACTCTCAGCATCATAGAATCGTTACAATGCAGAAGGAGGCCATTCGGCCCATCGTGTCCGCACTGGCTCTCTGACAGAGCAATTCCCTCAGTTCCGCTCCCCGGCCTTCTCCCCGTAACCCTGCACATTCTTCCTTTTCATATAACTGTCTAATTCCCTTTTGAATGCTTCAATTGAACCTGCCTCCACCACACTCTCAGGCAGCGCATTCCACACCTTAACCACTCGCTGCGTGAAAAGGTTTTTCCTCGTGTCACTTTTGCTTCTTTTACCAAATACCTTAAATCTGTGCCCTCTCATTCTCGATCCTTTCATGAGTGGGAACAGTTTCTCTCTATCTACTCTGTCCAGACCCCTCACCTCTATCAAATCACCTCTCAGCCTTCTCTTCTCCAAGGAAAACAGTCCTAAATTCTCCAATCTATCTACATAACTGAAATTCCTCATCCCTGGAACCATTCTTGTGAATCTCTTCTGTACTCTCTCCAACGCCCTCATGTCTTTCCTCAAGTGCGGCACCCAGAATTGGATGCAATACTCCAGCTGAGGCTGATCTAGTATCTTATACAAGTTCAACACAACGTCCTTGCTCTTGTACTCTATGCCTCTATTAATAAAGCCCAGGATACTGTATGCTTTATTAACTGCTCTCTCAACCTGTCCTGCCACCTTCAATGACTTATGCACATATACACCTAGGTCCCTCTGCTCCTGCACCCCCTTTAGAATTGTACCCTTTATTCTATATTGTCTCTCCATGTTCTTCCTACCAAAATGAATCACTTCACATTTCTCTACATTGAACTTCATCTGCCACCTGTCTGCCCATTCCACCAACTTGTCTATGTTCTTTGAAGTTCTACACTATCCTCCTCACAATTCGCAATGTGTCCCAAGTTTTGTATCATCTGCAAACTTTGAAATTGTGCCCTGTACACCAAGGTCTAGGTCATTAATATATATCAGGAAAAGCAAGGGTCTCAACACTGATCCCTGGGGAACTCCACTACAAACCTTCCTCCAGCCCGACAAACATCCATTAACCACAACTCTTTGTTTCCTGTCACCCAGCCAATTTCGTATCCATGTTGCTATCGTCCCTTTTGTTCCATGAGCTACAAGTTTGCTCACGTCTGTTGTGTGAGACTGTATCAAACGCCTTTTGGAAGACCATGTACACCACATCAATGGCATTGCCCTCATCAACCCTCCCTGTTACCTCCTCAAAAAACACCGGCAAGTTCGTGAAACATAATTTTTGCTTAAGAAATCCATGCTAGATTTCCTTAATTAACTCGCATTTGTCCATGTGACTATAGATTTTGTCCCAAATTATTTTTTCCGTAAGTTTTCCTACCACCGAAGTTAAATTGACTGGCCTATAGTTGCTTATTTTTACACCCTTTTTTGAACAAGGGTATAACGTTTGCAATTCTCCAGTCCTCTGACACCACCCCTCAGTCTAAGGAAGACTGAAAAATTATGGCCAGTGCCTCTGCGATTTCCACCCTCACTTCCCTCAGTATCCTTGGATGCATCTCATCTGGTCCTGGTGCTTTATATACTTTAAATACAGACAGCCTATCTATTACTTCCTCTTTATCAATTTTAAACCCCTCTAGTGTCTGACTTACCTCCTCTTCCAACATTGCCTGGGTTGCATCTTCTTCCTTGGTAAAATTGTACCATTGAGTTTATATTGCCTCTCCTCATTCCAAAATGAATCACTTCACACTACTCTCTGTCAAATTTCATCTGACATGTGTCTGCCTATTTCACCAATCTGTTTCTGTCTTCCTGAAGTTTGTTAACTTTCCTCCATGAAATGTTCTCACACAGCTTACTACATTTCTGAGTTATGTATCATCTGCAAAGATTGAAATATTGCTCTGCGTACTTAATCGATAGCACTGGTCCCAACACTGATCCCTGAGGGAACACCATTGTATACTCCCTCAGTCAACCATTCACTGCTGCTCTCCGCTTTCAGTCTCTTAACCAGTTCTGTTCACTCACAGCCACTGTTCCTTTGATCCCATGCACTTCAATTTTGCTAACAAGTCAATTATGTGGTACTTTATCAAATGCCTGTTGAAAGTCCGGGCTGAATTTTCTGGCCCTGCCGACATCGGGAGCAGAGGCGGACGGGGGCCCGAAAATTGAGGCCGCAGATGTGCCGGTTCCCCAACCCCGTTCCTGGTGTTGGCCATTTTGGCCAAGGTGGGTTCAGGGCCTGGCAAGGGGCGGGCGGCCAATTAGACTCATTGAAAGCCTAGTTAAGGAGGCCAACTGGGATTTTCCAGTCATCCTGCAGTTTCCACACATGACAGGGGCAGATCAACTGCCTGGAGGTGGGAACCCCGCAGCAGGCTGGGGTACCAGCGCTCCAGACAGGCCTACAGGCCCTCCCTGCCTGCCTGGGTGGGGTTGTAGCCAAAGCCACCCTGAGAAGAGAATTCCCACCCCTCCCTCCCAACAGTGGTGGCCTGTCTGCTTTTGCTATTTTTTAATTAACTTTTTTAAAAAGTGGCTGTGGGGGGGCACCTCCGCATTGAAGCACTGTTACTTACTGTTTACTGCAGCCAGCTGCTCCCTTGAGGCTGCAAGGCCTCTAATTGGCCCTCCAGCTTCAAGAATCCACCCACCACCCTTAATTGGACAGGGAACCTGTCTCGATGCCAATTAAGCGGGGGGGGGGGGGTACCTCGGTGAAAATTCCAATGATTGCTGCTTCTCCCCGGGGCTGGGTTTGGGACACAGAAACAGTCCCGGCTCCTGTTTCCTGCCTCCGTGGCAAAAAAGCCGGTCCCATATTTGCCACATCAACTAGACTACCCACATAAACCCTTTCTGTTACTTCATCAAAGATCTCAATCAAGTCAATCAAACATAATTTACCTTGAACAATTCCATGCTGGCTTTCATTTATTAACCCATATCTTTTCAAATGGCAATTAATTTTGTCCCAGGTTATTGTCTCTATAAATTTCCCACCATCGACATTAATCTGCTTGGCCTGTAGTTGCCACGTTTATCCCTCTCTCTCTTTTTAAACCAGGATATGTGCAATCCTCCAGTCCTCTCATGTCTAAGAAGGATAGGAAGATATTGGCCAAGGCCTTCACAATTTTCCCCCTTACTTCGTTCAGTAAGCTAGGATGCATCCCATCCAGACTGGGTGACTTTTCTACTTTGAGGACTGCCAACCTTTTGAGTGCCTCCTGTTTATCTATTTTTATCCTATCCAATTTCTCTACTAACTCCTCCTTTACTGTAACCTTTACACCATCCTCTTTAGTGAAGACAGATGCAAAGTACTCATTTAGTATTTAGCCTCCACAAGAAGATCTTTTGGTCCCTAATTGGCCCCACTGTCATTGGACCACCCTTTTACTATTTACATGTTTCTAAAAGACTTATGGTTTCCCTTTTATATTAGCCGTTATTATGTTCCTCATGCTCCCTCTTTGGCCGTCTTATTTCCTTTATCAGTTCTGCTCTGTACTTTCTGCATTCAGCTTGGTGTTTTACTGTATCAGGGTTTTCAGCAGAGGGGAGAATTGGCAAACTGAGCTGGAACTGATTTGCATAATCTGGAGATTTGTGTTACATTTCCAAATTATAACTGACATTTTACTAATATATTGTAATTAATAATACGTTGCTGATGAAGTATTAATACCCCATGTTAGTTTTGAGCCGGTCTGTGTAGGTGGAGTGTAGGGTCAAAATTGGTGAGGTGCCTTCAATACTGAGAACATCTGCACTATTGTTTCTCATTCCCGCCCTTCCAGCACCAAAAAGCCCTCAAAACCAGAAATACAGAAACATTTTAGCAACACAGCCCCTCACCACACCTGAAAAGATACAGCTTGATTTATTAACAGCAGCTTCTGGCCCAGGAAGTCCTGTCCATGTGGGTTGGAAGATGGAATTGGTGAACACACTATTGGTGAAAACAGATACAAATGTTCAGGATGAGAAAAGGCCTTTCACCCATCAAGCTCATTCCCTCCCCCCCCCCCCCCCCCCATACTGCACCTCACCCAGCCGCACTCTCCACCTCACCCAGTCTGACACTCCGTGTCACCCAGCCTCATATCCACTTCACCCAGAAATGGCATCCACCTGCATCTTGAAATTCCCAATTGGGCTAAGGGATAAGGTAACATTGTGGTTATGTTACTGGACCAGTAATCCAGAGGCCTGCACTAATGATCTGGAGACAAGAGTTCAAATCCCACCATGGCAACTGGGGAACTTAAATTCAGTTAATTAAATAAATCGGGAATAAAAAGCTAGTCTCAGTAATGGTGACTGTATAACTACTGGATTGTTGTAAAAAAAACCCATCTGGTTCATGAATGTCCTTTAGGGAAGGAAATCTACTGTCCTTACCTGGTCTGGCCTAAATATGATTCCAGACCCACAGCAATGTGATTGGCTCTTAACTGCCCTCTGACCTGGCTGAGCAAACCACCCAGTTGTATTCAAGCAGGCGGCTCATTGGCACCTGCTCAAGGGCAATTCGCGATGGACAATAAATGCTGACCTTATTAGCAACACCCACGTCCCATGAATGAATAAAAATAGTCTTTGATTCCGTTATCTTATTTGGTGGATCATTTCATAATGTTCCTCACCTTTTGAGTAAAGACACTGGTCCTGAATTCCCAAGGATCGGAATAAATGTTGGTTGGGGGTGGATGGAAGTGGGGAGGGGGGGCGGGCGTGGACAGCTGTTTCAGCTGGTGATTGCTGCCCAAACCAAACTTTTTCCCATTTCTGGGAATACTATTGTCAGGGCTCTTTCCTCACTGCCACATTCCTTGAAATCAGCCTGAAACAGTCCAGTGGACCTCACTGACATCATATTAAAATACTCTACGCCTGCCTCCTGAGGAGGACAATGGGTGATGCTCTGCCGCCAGTTCAGCCTCCAGCTCTGATGTTGGTGTCAAGCGGCCGGATGCAAGAATTGCCTGTCCCCTGATCACAAGGGAAACCCCGGCATATCGTTGGATGGAGATGGGGCCCCGGCATAAACAGGTTCCAACTGACCAAAATGCGCCCGTATCCACTGGAAAGATTTTGGGGCCATTATTTCTAAAAATTTGCCCTACTTTTACTAAAATTAATCTGTTTCCTCTTGCTGACAAAGTAATATTGTGGGCTCATTTTATTTGTGCATTTTAATACTTTATATGTCTCAAGGAGATCATTCTTAACCTGTCAATGCCCAACTTTTCAGTTGAAGTGGGGCAGGGGTGTCTTTGAAATATTAACATGCCTAGTGCGCCCCGACCACCCACCGAGCACCCCTGGTCCCGACTACTGAATGGAAACGGTGCTTCCATTGCAGAAATGTTATTGGTTTATGCAACCAAAATGACGTGTTAGTAAGTCAACAAATGAAAGAAAGTACAGGAATCTGAAAACATGGGGGAGCCACAGTTAGGAAGTCTTAACCTTAACCTTCACTCTAGACGCTGAGCTTAAACCTCTCTATCCTCATCTCTCATCCACTTGATTCCCAAAGTCAGCAAGAATCACTAAGCTAATAAAAGTACGGACCATTTAAATTGGGCAACTGATTGTTCAGTCAGTCAGCTTTTTCTCCTGTTTGACTGGGTTGGAGTGAAACCTAGGCCTCAAAGGTGCCTTAACCCAGCAGGAGATCCAGTACCTCCTCAATGCATTTAAATCCATGGAAAATGGTAAATGACAGAAAATCTGTGAGAGTAGAATTGGAAAGTATTAATAGATTGCACCTTTCAACAGCTTCCTCCCACACAAGGCCAAATGATCTGAATGAGCAACTTGTTGTGAAAGAATTCATCTCCTCATGTTTGAATGTTTTCTTCACATGGATAGGTCCATCTTGTTTTTTTTTAATGAAAGTAGGTTTTACATAAAAACATTATCCAGAGTAATAGAGCTTGTCCAGAGAACGATGGAATAAGAAAGAATTTGACTTGACAGATTTGACTTTCCGAAGCACAGTCGCCATCATTAAGTAAACTAAAATGAAGCCATCGGCTGCACTTCGGAGTCCCACAAACAGCAAAGAAGATGAATGATCAATTCAGTTGTTTTTTCAGGATTTTAGTTGAGGGAAGAATTTTGCCCAGGACATTGGAACAATTCCCTACTCTTTGAATAGTGCCTTGGGATCGGAGCCACCAGAACGTGCTTCTGGTTAAGGTCTCATCGGAAGGATGGCATCTCTGACAGTGTAGTGCTCCCTCAGTATTGCACTGGAATGTTAGCCTGGGTTAGGTGCTCAAGTTCAGGAGTGGGGTTTGAGTCCACAACTTTCTGAGGCAGCCTTATAGCTCCCAACGGTGCAGGGGGTAAATTCAGCACCCAGTATGGTTGCGAAGCCATGAAGACTAGAAGGTCCGGGTCTGTGCCAAGTGGGCTGATCGCATCTGGGTGGCATTTGGAGTGGCACATTTAGACTCAGTGCCCCTGAGGTGGGTGGGGAAAAATCAGCCAAGCTTTCCACTCCTGATCTTAATCCAGCTGATGCTGCTGCAGATTGTGTGTGCCTGCGTGTGGGCAGGATTGGGTCGAGGGTTGAGACCTGCGCTCATTCTGACTAGACTCGCATATGACCAATATTTGTGTTAGATATTGGAGGAGATCTGTTCCTGTGAAGCTGCATCCGAGCAAAGAGCCCACACCTTCAGGAGAGGAATAAACTGGCATTAAAAACTGAGTGCGAGCACACCAATAATTATGGTAATTAGCTCCATGCAGATCACCAGGGAGAATCATTTGAATATTGAGTCAAAGAAACTCCTACTTATGATCTCAAGCATTTATTTGAACTCTAGATTAAGCCCAGTTGTTTCCATGGCAACAGCAACATTATCATGTTTCCCCCAGACCTTCACAGCCTTTTAACCAGGGTGCATTTCAACATCAGAAATCTGTCACCAATGGAAATGTTACGCAGACTGACAGTACAGACCAGCACTTCGAGCTGGAAGTCTACTCTTCTGGAGTGTGAGCAAAATGTCAGAACTCCTCTCCTGCAGAAGAGCAAAGGCCGAGCTGCGTTCCAAAGAGAGGGCCTGTAAGAAGGAATTGATCGCTGTATGCACGGACAGCACTGCAGCAGAGGGAATGACTGTTCCCTACCACAGGCCCCGGCTTTGCCAACCATCTGACATTCCAAAGCTTTCGACTCCTGAACGTGGCAGAATTTTTCTTTGTATCATTATAGCCTCCTGACTGCGCTGGAAATGAATGACTTAATGTTCCCCAGCTGTGCATTTGTCACAGTTTCTGTCTGTAATTAGCCAAAGAACCCTTTACGATTGCTTTGCAATGGCATTTGCTGTCATTATGTGAGGAGTAAATCACTCGGGATGCTCAGAATAGAAGGTGAAGCCAGTGGCTGTGTGTAGTATCTGTAAGGGTAAATTGCCCTGTAACAAATTTTGAGATTATACTGTTTTATAAATGAGGCATTGCACCATCTAATACTTTCTACCTCAGCCTGAAGTACAAAACAGTCTGTTGTTAAATTGTCCAAATGAATTACTGTACACTTCACTCAGGCAGTCTCACAACCATTCCATTATTGTAAAGCTTCCTCTGGTCTCAGCTCGCCTGACAGTGACAGGGAGCAGGAAGCATAATAAATCATAGAATTATAGAATGATGCCGCACAGGAGCAGGCCATTTGGCCCATCGTCCCTGTGTCATCTCTTTGTAAGAGCCATCCAGTTATCTCTCCTGCATGTAAAAGTGAGAGACTGAGACAGCTCCATGGTAGTGGAACAGTGAGTGAATGCACCACTTGGTGTAACTGAGCAATGCTGAGTTACTCATCTCAGCCGAGGTCCTTGTTAGGGGAACGACAATTGGCTTCAGCAGTGCTGGGGTAAGGAGAGGGAGATTCAGCCAGCGTCCTCGCTCCTGGTGGCTCCAAATGCAAAGTGCACACATGCAGGCAACAGGAAAGCACAGGATCTGTCTCGACTGTGATGCTTTCTGCAGTTGAACATGCCGGCAACACTCTGTCTAGGTGCAAGCATGGAAAATAGACACTTGGGCAAGGTCCCAGCGGGCTGGCAGAAATGTAGCCCAGCATGAAACAGCAGTGTCGGGAGCAGGAAGCATAATGAATCATAGAATGGTACAGCACAAAAGAGGCATTCGATCTATCATGCTAATTCATCCCACTCCCCTGCTCTATTACCACTACCTTGAAATTTTTTTCCCTTCAAATATTTATCCAATTCTCTTCTCAAAGTTGTTACTAAATCTGATGTCATCACCCTTTTAGGCAGTGTATTCTAGATCATAACAACTCACTGTGTAAAACACGTTTTTTCTCATGTCGCCTCTGGTTCTTTTGCCAATTATCTTAAATCTCTGGCGTCTGGTTACCTACTCTTGCGCCATTGGCAGTTTCTCCTTATTTACTCTTATCAAAACCCTTGATGATTTTGAACACCTCTATCAAATCTGCCATGAACCTTCTCTGTTCGAAGGAGAATAACCCCATTTTCTTTAGTCTCTCCACATAAATGAAGCCCCTCGTCCTTGTATCATTTGAATAAATCTCTTCTCCACCCTCTAAAAGGCCTTAACATCCTTCCTAAAGTGTGATGCCCAGAATTAGACACAATACTCCAGCTGAGGCTTAATCAATGTTTTTTAAAGGTAACTTCCTTGCTTTTGTACTCTATGCCTTTACTTATAAAGCCAAGGATCCTCTATGACATCTCAACTTGTCCTGCCACCTTCAAAGACTTGTGTACACACATCCCCAGGTCTTTGTGTTCTTGCACCCAGCCCTTTTAAGATTGACCATTTAGTTTACATTGCCTCTCCTTACTCTTCCTCCCAAAATTAATCACTTCACATTACTCTCCATTAAATTTCATTTACCATGTGTCTACCCATTTCAACAGTTTGTCCACATCCTCCTGAAGTCTGTTACTATCCTCCTCACTGTTTACTACATTTCTGAGGTTTTTGTCATCTGCAAACATTGAACTTAGGCCCTGTATACCCAAGTCCAGGTCACTCATATATATCAAAAAGAGCATTGGTCCCACATCGGCCCCTGAGGAATACCATTTCATGCTTCCCTCTAATCTGAAAAACAACCATCCATCACTACTCTGCTTTCTGTTACTCAGCCAATTTCTTATCCATGCAGCCACTAGCCCTTTCATCCCAATGGCTTCAATTTTGCTGACAAGTCTATTATAGAGTCATAGAGTCGTACAGCATAGAAACAAGCCCTTTGGCCCACCGCGTCCATGCCGACCATAATCCCTATCTATACTAATCCCATCTGCCTGCATTAATTCCATATCCCTCTATGCCTTGCTCATTCAAGTACCTGTCCAGATGCCTCTTAAATGTCACTACTGTTCCTGCCTCCACCACCTCCTCAGGCAGTTCATTCCAGATACCCACTATTCTTTGTGTGAAAAATTTGCCCCTTTGATCCCCTTTAAACCTCCTCCCAAAAAAAATTTTTGAAAGTCCACATACACAACATCAACTGCACTATCCCTGTGAATTCTCTCTTGTTACTTCATCAAAGAACCAGTCACATTAGTCAAACACGATTTGCCTTTCACAGATCTGTGCTGGCTTTCATTTATTATCCACCTGGGCCAAATCCCTTTTCAACTCACTGAAATTAGCCCTCCTCCAGTTGAGTATTTTCATATTTGAATGTTCCTTGTCCTTTTCCATAACTACCTTAAGCCTAATTATATTGTGATCACTGTTTCCAAATGTTCCCCAACTGAAACACACCCCACTCGCCCCATTTGAATCCTCAGAACCAGATCCAGCACTGCTTCCTTCTCCTCTGGAGTTGGACTGCAATATACTGATCAAGAAAGGTTCCTGACAAGGATAACGTCCTTTGATGGGCGCTCGGAGCTGAGGAGAATTTTCCGCAGTGGTGAGGTGTAAGCGCACTGGCAGTCCGGGGCGGGATAATCATCTATCTGAGGTAGAATTTGTGCTTAATATCTCTCAACCTCTGCACTCTTGCTTCCGTGTGGATGAGTTGTGTTTCTGACAGTCTGCAACAGTCTACTCTACAAGGAGCAGAAAAATTATCATTTAATAAATAGGCTTTTTCTAAGCACTAGATATAATGCGTGTCACAGCTGGGGATTCAAGATTAATTCAATTTTGGAGAAATTTTAAAAAAAAATCTCATTCTGTAATATGTTGGCTGGCAACATTGAAGTTGTTAACTGCTTTGTGAGAGATGTGTCTCTGATTGTGAGCAGTGCACCGCTGATTGTCAGTGAATGCTTATGAATGGCTCCTTTTGATTCTGAAGAGCCTCAACTTACCAAGTCTTTCCTCCTAACTCATCCCTCTAAAAATGTGAAACATTTGAACCAATCGCCATCCAATGATTGGTGCCACTATTGCTCTCTCCCCTGGTGCGTTCTGGGAGGGATGACATGGCTGTTTTAGAATCTGAGTGGATACAAAACTAACTCAGGTTGTACATGAACTTTCTGGGAACGAACTGACAATATTGTCGGATGCCACCAGTGTGATTCACACATAGAGTACTACGGATGAACGTTGTGATGGAAAGTTGTCAGCGGCTTCAAGTGCTGGCCTTCTCCTCATAGTAACATCAGCATTGTCACCAGGTCAATTTTGTTTTGACAATTTTCCCCACTTTTCATCCCTCCTCTTCTGAAGGTGTTGGCTCCTCTTGGGTAGGGCACAGCTCCACTGGTATTGGCCAGCTTCCAGAATCTTTGCTAAAGCTCATTTCTACAACATGCTCGGGCAGGCTATTTGTCTGTGGAGGGCATCACAGTCATGTCCAACTGATCCTGTCCTCACACACACACTTCTAGTAGTGGGTCCCTGGGCAGGAAGCAGGGCTGATTCTCTGCTCCCTAGCCCACGGGTGCTAACGTCCCCACTGCTGCCTGACTGAAATGAAGCAGTTTAGTACAGAGTCGAGAAAATTTCTGGGACCTTCCAGACAATGTGGCTCTGATACAACCTGTAATTATAAACTGAGCCACAAGGGGAGCTGCTGAGATCATGTTTAACCTTCCATTTTATTATAACCTTGCAGTAATTCTAGTGCAGATCTAGAGCGCTAGTACTGAATTAAAATCTCATACTTTGTTCATATTTTAATGAATATTTTGTGCACCTAGTGCTGTAGCTTTGCATTTTTTGGTCAGGTGCAGCAGGGTTTAGATACAGGGTAAAGCCTCTAATACCTTACTCCACTCAGCACAGCAATGTGCCTTAACCTCAGCTTTACAGTAGAAAATCAGAATTAGGAGCAGGAGAAGGCGATACGCCCCCCTCGAGCCTGCTCCGCCATTCAGTAAGGTCAAGGCTGATCTGATCTTGGTCTCAACTCCACTTTCCCCATAACCTTTGACTCCCCTGACCAGTACAGCCTCTACTGGACCAGTGTGATGTTTCTAATTACTAGTCAGACTCAAGTTGCCAATCTATTCTGGAATTTGTTCCCAGTTGCAAGCAATTCTGCACCATGTGCTCTGTGCCCATGTGCATACCCAGTCCCATCTCACATGAGATCTCTTTTACCCGCGACCAAGGGAGAGAAGGTTTCCATCTCATGATTCTGTCTGGGCTTGAGCCCATGCCCTAGAATTAAGAAGACAGAGTTTTAAGTAAATTCAGCATCCTGCCGTCCCACTGGGAAGCCAGGTTCAAAAGGAGCGCAGGCCTGAGACAGAGCTACAAAACGGACCCACACTCCCTCCATGCATGGCTTCCCACTGGAAACATGGCATCAGTGAATTTACCCTTGTAATCCAATCCCTCCAAACTCTCTCTAATAATTAGCATCAATTTAACAGGGAATTAATAAACCAGGACTGAGATGCTGGCACTTGATACTTAGAACTGAAATTTACTAATTGGAATCCAAATGTTATATGGTCAATAAATATAAAATGGATACTTTCTGTTTTTGGAAACAATTTTCCATCAGTGGTAGATTGGAAACAGTATAGGTTAGCTCGATGGATAGGATCTGATCTGTGTTACTGCAGCAGAGATGCAGGGGTGATCAGTTGAAGCTTTGTTGGCTGGGACAGGGATTTAAATAAAGAACTTAATTAAAATATGAATGATATATTTTTGGAATGCTGGTAACTGCTACTTTTGATCCTTAATCAACATGTAACACAAGCAGTGTTGCTGTGTGATAACCACAAAGACTAATAGGGTTTCATTCTGCTGAAACTCTCTGAATACAGACTATAGTTGGAATGAGGATAGCAGGTATCAGCATCTGGCATTACAGACTAAACATTTGCTGGCACAGTTTTTTTGGGCGTGGTGGTAGTGATTTGTGACCAGCCTGTGCCCATTGAGGTGGAAGTAATTTTGGTGCTGATTTATCATTTACTTGATTGTAACATTGGTCCAGGTGGCTTCCGCACTACTGGCTGCCTCAGTGCTCAGCAGAGAGCTGAGTAGCATGTGCAAATAGCACGTGGTGCAGTCATATTTCTGTTTTTAAAGGCAGTCTGTCCCTCTTAAAGGGAACCTGTACTGAATTACAGGAGGCTGTTGCTGATTACTATTGCTGCAATTCTAAACAAGGAAGATGGAACACCAGGGCAGAGAGAGGACTCCAGGGTCATGGATGCTGTGCTGCAGGCCCTAGTGGTGCAGGTTGGCAAGAGGAGAGATGCCATGATTCCGCAGGAGACCACGAGGCTTTCAAGGTCAACCCTCAGAAAGGATCGGGAGAAGGTGGCCAGGGATGTCAATTCTCAGAGTCTGGACCCAAGGACCTGGCAGCAGTGCCACAAGAAGTCTAATGAACTCACATGTGTGCTCAAGGTCAGTGAATGCATCATCACATGACACCTCCTACCCACTGCTGCACCAGCCTCTCACACTGCTCAATGCACCACCCCTCATCACTCACCCATCAGTAGTCCCTGGCACTCAGGACTCAGGCCTAACAACCAGATATTCCACTTCATCCTCATACACATTCCAGTGAAGCCAGCCTCACACCAAGCTCCCGCTGTTCAGCTGTAGCAGGCACATCACCCAAACACAGTGCAACACAGTCAGTGACTTTCTTCCCTCTCTCTTGCCAGACAGGGTGGCCCATAATAGAAGGGAGCAGAGCAGAACCGGTGAGGGACAAGGACACCTGCATCTCCTGAGCCTTATGGGGGAGATGGCTCAGCATCATAGGGCCAGCTTCAATGGAGCCTATGGCTTCTGTTGTTGCTGGAACCAATAAGGATGAGGGTATGTTCCTGCCTTACGCCCCTTCTCAACTCCCAGCTCACCCTCATCCTCCTATCTGGTATGATGAGCATGCTGCTCATGGGGTGGCCAATAACCTCTTTCTTTCCATCCCACTCCCTTTCCCTCACTCAAACACCCAATAACTACCGCTTGCCCAGCTGCAGCAGCCCAAGGAGGAAGAGTAAGAGCAACAGCAGAGCACTGAAGGAGAAGCCCCGTCACTTGATCTGACACTTGTAGCCACCAACTCAGATACTGGCACTGCGTGCACCTTGGAGGCTAGTATAGATTCATGATCTGCACTTGGTGAATCACTGGGCATGAGTGGGCTGCAGCCACTCCAGGGAGAAAGGATGGTTTGTATGCCAGCTCACCGGGGGCAAGGTGGAAGACCAGTTCTGCTGCAGGGAATTTGGGTGAGGACTCAGTGGGGCAGTTTACATGAGAACACTGATGAGAATGTACACTGAGATGCTGGATGCATAGGCTGGCCTACCAAACAGCCTTCCGCCACTGTCAAGGAGCATGGAGGAGTCCAGCTCCAAATTGGCAGAGAACATTGCGCAGTGTTTGCCCTCTCTGCACTCTTTGCTCCATTTGCCTTTGTGTTGCAGACCCAAAGGCACTGCAACTGCAGTCCCCATACCTGTTGGAGCCTTTGGGTGGACTGGACACCAAATCCTCTGCCCTCCCTGTGAGGCGGTTGGAAAATACAGAAACGCACCAGAACACGCCCAAAAACACTTCAGAGTACTTCCAAAGACTTTTGCAATAGCAGAAATTATTCTAAATTACCTCACCTGCAAGTTGGGTCTCTGACCCTTTAACTAACACTAGTGCTCGGCCCCTCTTGCAGCTAAATGCTTGTTCTTTGGTGAATGACAAGTAAATTCACCCAATGGACCTGCTTTGACCAAATTTGGGTGTCACATCAGCCAGTCATGATCGCACCACTTCACAAACTTCAGGCGGACACAGAGGACGCCCATGCACGCACCCTCCTCAGCATGGGGCACTGTGTGGGCTGTGCCAGAAGCAGCTGGAAGTGCAGCACATCTGGCTGGGAGGACATTCAGCAATGCTATAGAACTTTGCATCCTTTAATACTCCCATAGTCTCACCACTCCCCACCTCACAATCTGCTCCAGCCAAGTGTCTTTGTGCACCCTCCAAAGGAGGGTGAAGCTGTGCTGAAACAAGTACAGGGCAGGCATGCTGAGCGGATCCTGCTGCACCTTCTAAATTTCCATTGTACAAAGCCAACAGCAAAATACAACAAATGTTGCAAATAAAAGCAAAATGCTGGTGACAGGAGGTCAGGCAGCATCTGTGGAGAGATCCCAGGGCATCAATTTGAAGAGTTCTCCCTGGTGTCCTGGCCAATATTTATCCCTCAACCAATATCATCACAAAACAGATTATTTGGTCATTATCACATTGCTGTTTGTGGGAGCTTGCTGTGCACCAATTGGCTGCCGCGTTTCCTACATTACAACAGTGACTACACTTAAAAGGTACTTCATTGGCTGTAAAGCGTTTTGGGATATCCGAAGGTCATGAAAGGTGTTTTGTAAAGTCCTTTCCCTCAACCCGCATGCTCATTGTTACATTGTCATTACCCCCAAATCCCTCAATATTCCTGTTAATAGCCCCCAAATCCCTCAATATTCCTGTTAATAGCCCCCAATCGCTCAATATTAGTGTTAATAGCCCCCATCGCTTAATATTACTGTTAATCGCCCCCAATCCCTCAATATTCCTGTTAATAGCCCCCAATCCCTCAATATTAGTGTTACATAAGAACTAGAAGCAAGAGTAGGCCATTCGGCCCCTCGAGCATGCTCCACCATTCAATAAGATCATGGCTGCTCTGATTGTGGCTTTAACTCCACTTTCCTGCCTGACCCCATAACCCTTGACTCCCTTGTCAATCAAAAATCTGTCTAATTCAGCCTTGAATATATTCAATGACCCAGCCTCCACTGCTCTCTGGGAAAGAAAATTCCAAAGATTAACGACCCTCTGAGAGAAGAAATTCCTCCTCATCTCTGTCTATATGAAACTTGCCCCCTAGTTCGAGATTCCCCCATGAGGGGAAACACCCTCTCAGCATCTACCCTGTCAAACCCCCTTGGAATCTTACACATTTCAATAAGATAACCTCTCATTCTCCTTAACATCAATGAGTACAGGCACATCCTGCTCAACCTTTCCTCATAAGACAAACCCCTCATCCCAGGATTCAGCCTACTGTACCTTCTCTGAACTGTTTCTAATGCAAGTATGTTCCTTCTTAAGGAGGGACCAAAAACAGTGACCAAAACTGTACACAGTACTCCAGGTGCAGTCTCACCAATGCCCTGTGCAGTCGCAGCAAGACTTCCCTACTTTTATACTCCTTCCCTCTTGCAATAAAGGCCAACATTCCATTTGCTTCCCTAATTACTTGCCATAGCTGCATGCTGACCTTTTGTAATTCATATACAAGGACACCCAGATCCCTCTGTACCATAGCATTCTGCAGTCTCTCTCCGTTTAAATAATATTTTGCTTTTCTATTCTTCCTGCCAAAGTGGACAACCTCACATTTTTCCACATTATACTCCATCTGCCAAATTTTTGCCCACTCACTTAATCTATCTATATCCCTTTGCAGACTTGCTTTCCTACGTATCTTCGTATTGTCTGTAAATTTGGCTACAACACAGTCAGTCCCTTCATCCGAGTCATTAATATAGATAATAAATAGTTGAGGCCCCAGCACTGATCCCTGTGGCATTCCAATAGTTAACAGTTTGCCATCCTGAAAATGACCCATTTATCCCGACTCTCTGTTTCCTGTTGTTTTGCCAGTCCTCTATCCATGCTAATATATCACCCCCAACAACATGAGCTCTTATCTTGTGTAGTAACCTTTTATGTGGCACCTTATCGAATGCCTTTTGGAAATCCAAATACGCTACATCTACTGGTTCCCCTTTATCCACCCTGCTTGTTACATCCTCAAAGAACTCTAATAAATTCGTCAAAAACGATTTCCCTTTCACAAAACCATGTTGACTCTACCTGATTGTATTGTGATTTTCTAGATTTCCTACTACTATCTCTTTAATGATAGATTCTAGCATTTT
Organism: Heterodontus francisci; assembly: GCF_036365525.1. Classification (NCBI taxonomy): domain Eukaryota; kingdom Metazoa; phylum Chordata; class Chondrichthyes; order Heterodontiformes; family Heterodontidae; genus Heterodontus; species Heterodontus francisci. The sequence goes on along the minus strand of NC_090407.1, from coordinate 27,316,610 downwards.
CCCAATGACAGACGTTAGGTTAACTGGTCTATAGGTCCTGCTTTCTGTCTCCCTCCTTTCTTGAATAGAGGTGTTACATTTGTGGTTTTCCAATCTACTGGGACCTTTCCAGAATCGAAGGAATTTTGGAAGAGTACAACCAATGCATCCACTATCTCTGCAGCCACTTGCTTTAAGAACTTTGGATGCAGGCCATTAGGTTCAGGGGACTTGTCAGCCTTTAGTCCCATTAGTTTTCCCAGTGCTTTTTCTCTGCTGATAGTGATTGTTTTAAGTTCCTCCCTCCCCTTTGCCTCCTGATTTTCTACTATTCTTGGGATGCTTTTTGTGTCTGCTACTGTGAAGACAGATACAAAATACTTGTTCAAAGCCTCTGCCATTTCCTCGTATCCTAATATTAATTCCTCAGTCTTACCCTCTAGGGGACCAATGCTCGCTTTAGCTACTCTTTTCCTTTTTATATATTTGTAGAAGCTTTTACTATCTGTTATTATATTTCTTGCTAGTTTTCTCTAATACTCCAATTTCTCTGTCTTTTTTTTAGTCATCCTTTGCTGGTTTCTAAAATTTTCCCAATCTTCTGGCCCACCACTAATCTTTGCAGCATTCTACATCTTTTCTTTCACTTTGATACCACCCTTAACTTCCTTAGTTAGCCACGGATGGTGCATTCTCTGTTAGAGTCTTTCGTCCTCAATGGAATATGTCTTGTTGAGAGTTATCAACTATCTCCTTAAATGTCTGCCACTGCTTCTCTACTGTCATGACTTTTAACCTATTTTCCCAGTCCACTTTAGCCAACTCTGTCTCCATACTCTTGTAATTGGCTTTATTTAAGTTTAAGACACTAGTTTAGGACCCACATTTCTCATCCTCAAACTGAATGTGAAATTCTATTATTTTATGCTCACTCTTGCCGAGAGGATCCTTTACTGAGGTCTTTAATTAATCCTGTCTCAATACACATTACCAGGTCCAAAATAGCCTGGTTCATGGTAGTTTTTAGAATGTATTGTTCTAAGAACCTGTCCCAAATATAGTCTTGGCTATCTTTGCCAATTTGATTTCTCCAATCGATGTGAAGATAAAATCACCCACAATTATTGCCGCACCTTTCTTGCAAGCCCCCATTATTTCTTGATGTATAGTCTGTCCTCCTTTGTAGCTACTCCAACCAGTGACGTCTTTCCTTTGCTATTTCTTATCTCCACCCAAACTGATTCTACATCTTAATCTTCTGAACCAAGATCCTTTCTCACTATTGTACTGATCTCATCCTTTATTAACAGAGCTACACTACCTCCTTTTCCTTTGCTCCAGTCCTTCCGAAAAGTCAGATACCCTTGAATATTCAGGTCCCAGCCTTGGTCACCTAGCAACCATGGCTATAATGGCTATCATAGCAGACTCATTTATTTCTATTTGTGCTATCAATTCATCCATCTTGTTACGAATGCTGCGTGCATTCAGATAAAGAGCCTTTAATTTTGTCTTTTTACCCTTTTTGCCTACTCTGACCTTCTTTGCTGGTGCACTCTTATGTTTGTACGCTCTGTCTCTTCCTGTCACACTCTGGTTCTCATAACCCCTCTCATTACCCTGCAGTATTTTCTTGTCCTTTCTCCTTAACTTTCCAAATCTCCTCTCGCATGAATCCTCCCACCACCACCCCGATGCCCAACTATTTAGTTTAAAACGCTCTCTACCACCCTAGTTATATGATTTGCCAGGACACTGGTCCCAGTAAGGTTCGGGTGAAGGCCATCCCAATGGTACAGCTGCCTCTTTCCCCAGTACTGGTGCCAGTGCCCCATGAATCGAAATCCACTTCTCCCACACCAATCTTTGAGCCATGCATTCAACTCTCTAATCTTATTTCCCCTATGCCAATTTACTCGTGGCTCAGAGGTTATTACCTTTGTGGTTCTGCTTTTTAATTTAGCCTTTAGCTGCTCATACTTCCTCAACAGAATCTCTTTCTTAGTCCTACCTATGTGGTTGGTACCCATGTGGCCCATGATAACTGGATCCTTCCCCTCCCACTCCAAGTTCCTCTCCAGCCTCAAGGGGATGTCCTTAACTCTGGCATCGAGCAGGCAGCGTAGCCGTCGGGACTCACACTCTCAGCTGCAGACAACCGTATCTATCCCCCTAACTAGACTGACCCCTACCACAACTACATTCTTTTTAACTCTTGCCACTTGAATGGCCCCCTGCACCACAATGCTATGGGCAGTTTGCTCATCATCCCTGCAGCTCCTGCTATCATGCAAGAACATCCAACCTGTTGGACAATTGCAAGGGCTGAGGCTCCCCCAGTGCTACCTTCTGGATCCCCATACCTGCCTCTCACAGTCTCACCCTCCTGTCCTGATCACTGACCAAATCAGACGTACTTAGCCTTAGGGGTGTGACTGCCCCTTGAATCAAAGTGTCCAGGTAACTTTCCCCCTCCCTGATGCATTGCAGTGTCTGAAGCTCGGACTCCAGCTCATCAACTCTGAGCCGCAGTTCCTCGAGCTGCAGACATTTACTGCAGAAATGGTTGCTGTGGATCACACAGGTGTCTACCAGCTCCCACATGCTACAGCTGCAACACATCACCTGCCCTGACATCTTAACTGTGTTTTATTTAACAAATTAGGTTTAGAAATATCACCCAACAATTATCTGTAGTTATATCTGTTGGTTTAACTAGTTTTGCTGTAAATTTAATGCAATACTTATATCTCCCCAGTACCAGTTAAACTATTGCCCCCGTTTAGAGGGGAAAAAAACTTAAAACTCACCAACCAGTCACCTGCCTGCTCACCGAATTAATGCTTCCGAGCTTCAGCTCTCACATCTCGCTCCCGGTCTCCGGCTCCCTTTCTCAGACCACTCCTTTCTGTAAAAGGTCAGAAGAGCACCTCCTCCCTCACTGCACCGAGTTCCCACACTTAACAATTCCCAAGCTCACACTCTGTCTCGAGCTGCACTCAGTCATGAGCTGCTACCTTTGTGCCTGTTAACACCCCAGCCCCTCATTATTACAGTTATTACCCTACAACCCTTCAATATTACAGTTAACACCCCACACTCCCAATATTATTGTTATTACCCCACATTCCTGAATATTACTGTTAATATCCCACCCCTCAATATTACAATTAATACCCCAACACTCTTCAATATGATTATTACCCAGCACTCCTCAATATTACTGTTAATACCCCAACCCCTCAATATTATTTTTAATACCCCAATACTACTCGATATTACTATTAATATCCACACCCCTCAATATTGCTGTTACAAGCCCAACACCCCCTCAATATTACTGTTAACGCCCCCAACCACTCAATATTAGTGTTAGTAGCCCAACCCCGTCGATATTTACCCACTCCTCGTCACTAATATTGTTGAGGTCCATCTTCAGAAACAGAACTTCTCCTGTACCTCTCTGATACTGCACCTATACCACTCTATACTGCTCCATACCTCATCTAAATGACTCCCATACTGTCCTATACAGCTCCTGTATGTTCCAACACCTCTCCTATACCATTGCTCTACCTCTCCAGAACTCTCCCGTACTGCACCTGTACATCTCTGATACCTCTCCAATATCGCACCTATATCACCCTATACCTCTCCTATACCTTTTTTTTAATTCATTCATGGGATATGGGCGTCACTGGCCAGGCCAGCATTTATTGCCCATCCCTAATTGCCCTTGAGAAGGTGGTGGTGAGCTGCCTTCTTGAACTGCTGCAGTCCATGTGGGGTAGGTACACCCATAGGGCTGTTAGGAAGGGAGTTCCAGGATTTTGACCCAGCGACAGTGAAGGAACGGCGATATAGTTCCAAGTCAGGATGGTGTGTGACTTGGAGGGGAACTTGCAGGTGGTGGTGTTGCCATGCATTTGCTGCCCTTGTCCTTCTAGTTGGGAGAGGTCACGGGTTTGGAAGGTGCTGTCTAAGGAGCCTTGGTGCGTTGCTGCAGTGCATCTTGTAGATGGTACACACTGCTGCCACTGTGCGTCGGTGATGGAGGGAGTGAATGTCTGTGGATGGGGTGCCAATTAGGCGGGCTGCTTTGTCCTGGATGGTGTCGAGCGTCTTGAGTGTTGTTGGAGCTGCACCCATCCAGGCAAGTGGAGAATATTCCATCACACTCCTGACTTGTGCCTTGTAGATGGTGGACAGGCTTTGGGGAGTCAGGAGGTGAGTTACGCGTCGCAGGATTCCTAGCCTCTGACCTGCTCTTGTAGCCACGGTATTTATATGGCTACTCCAGTTCAGTTTCTGGTCAATCGTAGGCCCTAGGATGTTGATAGTGGGGGATTCAGTGATGGTAATGCCGTTGAATGTCAAGGGGAGATGGTTAGATTCTCTCTTGTTGGAGATGGTCATTACCTGGCACTTGTGTGGCGCGAATGTTACTTGCCACTTATCAGCCCAAGCCTGGATATTGTTCGAGTCTTGCTGCATTTCTACACGGACTGCTTCAGTATCTGAGGAGTCACGAATGGTGCTGAACATTGTGCAATCATCATCGAACATCCCCGCTTCTGACCTTATGATTGAAGGAAGGTCATTGATGAAGCAGCTGAAGATGATTGGAACTAGGACACTACCCTGAGGAACTCCTGCAGTGATGTCCTGGAGCTCAGATGATTGACCTCCAACAACCACAACCATCTTCCTTTGCGCTAGGTATGACTCCAACTAGCGGAGGGTATTCCCCCTGATTCCCATTGACCTCAGTTTTGCTAGGGCTCCTTGATGCCATACTCGGTCAAATGCTGCCTTGATGTCAAGGGCAGTCACTCTCACTTCACCTCTTGAGTTCAGCTCTTTTGTCCATGTTTGAACCAAGGCTGTAACAAGGTCAGGAGCTGAGTGACCCTGGCAGAACCCAAACTGAGCGTCACTGAGCAGGTTATTGCTAAGCAAATGCTGCTTGATGGCACAGTTGATGATAATTTCCATCACTTTATTGATGATTGAGAGTAGGCTGACGGGGCGGTAATTGGCCAGGTTGGACTTGTCTTGCTTTTTGTGTACAGGACATACCTGGGAAATTTTCCACATTGCCGGGTAGATGCCAGTTTTGTAGCTGTACTGGAACAGCTTGGCTAGGGGCGCGGCAAGTTCTGGAGCACAGGTCTTCAGTACTATTGCCGGAATATTGTCAGGGCCCATAGCCTTTGCAGTATCCAGTACCTTCAGTCGTTTCTTGATATCATGCGGAGTGAATTGAATTGGCTGAAGTCTGGCATCTGTGATGCTGGGGACTTCAGGAGGATGCTGAGATGGATCGTCAACTCGGCACTTGTGGCTGAAGATTGTTGCGAATGCTTCAGCCTTATCTTTCGCACTGATGTGCTGGGCTCCCTCATCATTGAGGATGGGGATATTCGTGGAGCCACCTCCCCCAGTTAGTTGTTAAATTGTCCACCACCATTCACGGCTGGATGTGGCAGAACTGCAGAGCTTAGATCTGATCCATTGGTTATGAGATCACTTAGCTCTGTCTATCACATGCTGCTTACGCAGTTTGACATGCAGATAGTCCTGTGTTGTAACTTCACCAGGTTGACACCTCATTTTGAGGTATGCCTGGTGCTGCTCCTGGCATGCCCTCCTGCACTCTTCATTGAACCAGGGTTGGTCTCCTGGCTTGATGGTAATGGTAGAGTGGGGGATATGCCGGGCCATGAGGTTACAGATTGTGGTTGGGTACAATTCTGCTGCTGCTGATGGCCCACAGCGCCTCATGGATGTCCAGTTTTGCATTGCTGGATCTGTTTGAAATCTATCCCATTTAACATGGTGGTCGTGACACACAACAAGAAGGAGGGTATCCTCAATGTGAAGGCAGGACTTCGTCTCCACAACGACTGTGCGGTGGTCACTCCTCCCAATACTGTCATGGACAAATGCATCTGCGGCAGGCAGATTGGTGAGGACGAGGTCAAGTATGTTTTCCTCTCTTGTTGGTTCTCCCACCACCTGCCGCATACCCAGTCTAGGAGATATGTCCTTTAGGACTCGGCCAGCTCGGTCAGTAGTCGTGCTACCAACCCACTCTTGGTGATGGACATTGATGTCACCCACCCAGAGTACATTCTGTGCCTTTGCCACCCTCAGTGTTTCCTCCAAGTGGTGTTCAACATGGAGGAGTACTGAGTCATCAGCTGTGGGAGGGCGGTAGGTGGTAATCAGTAGGAGGTTTACTTGTCCATGTTTGACCTGATGCCATGAGACTTCATGGGGTCCAGAGTCGATGTTGCGGACTCCCAGGGCAACTCCCTCCCTACTGTATACCACTGTGCTGCCACCTCTGCTGGGTCTGTCCTGCCGGTGGGACAGGACATACCCGGGGATGGTGATGGCAGTGTCTGGGATATTATCTGTGAGGTATGATTCCGTGAGTATGACTGTGTCAGGCTGTTGCTTGACTAGTCTGTGGGACAGCGCTCCCAACTTTGACACAAGCCCCCAGATGTTAGTAAGGAGGACTTTGCAGGGTCGACAGGGCTGGGTTTGCTGTTGTCGTTTCCAGTGCCTAGGTCGATGCCAGGTGGTCCGTCCGATTTCATTCCTTTTTATTGACATCGTAGTGGTTAGATACAACTGAGTGGCTTGCTGGGCCATTTCAGAGGGCATGCAAGAGTCAACCGCATTGCTGTGGGTCTGGACTCACATGTAGGCCAGACCAGGTAAGGACAGCAGATTTCCTTCCCTAAAGGACATTAGCGAACCAGATGGGTTTTTACAACAATTGACAATGGTTTCATGGCCATCATTAGACTAGCTTTTTAATTCCAGATTTATTAATTGAATTCAAATTCCACCTTCTGCTGTGGTGGGATTTGAATCCATGTCCCCAGAGCAATACCCTGGGTCTCTGGTTAACTAGTCCAGTGACAATACCACTATGCCACCACTCCTATACCCCTCCAATATCACTCTTATACTGCCCTGTACCCGTTACTTTCCTTACCACTCCTAAACCTTACCTGTACCACTTCTATACCTCTCCTGTACTGCTCCTATACCTCTCCTATGGGCCATTCTTCCTTAGTGAGCATCCACTATGGGTCCAGCACATCTCAGCCTCATCCTCATCCTGTCTTCATTCAATGTCCTTCCGTTTACATTTCTAACAAGAATCACTGCACAGCAGTTGGGATCAGGAGCTTTAGTCCTCTACTGTCCCCACACCTCCAATCCCCCAAAGTCGAGGGATACCAGTGGATCAACACCATCATCTCAGATGAGGCCAGTTAACATAGCACAGGTGCCCGATTTGAATCTGGATCTTCCTGACTGGTAGAAAGTTATAAATATTCCCTGATTTATAACATATGCAGTTGGCTGGATAATTGAGACAGGAAAGAGTATTGATATGTGGGCTGAGTACGAATGACTGAGGAAGCTAGTGTGATGAACAGAGCCTTGGTCAAACCCCATCCGGAGTACTGCATACAGTCTTAGACAGCTCACTTCAGGAAGGATATATTGGTCTTGGCAGGGGTGCAGTGCAGATTCACCAGAATCGTACTGGGGCTAAAAGGGTTAAAGTATGAGGACAGCTTACATACATTTGATTCGTATTTGCATCAGTTTCGATGATTGCGGGGTGATTCAATTGAGATTTTTAAAATGACAAAGGGATTTGATAGACTCAAAACGGAGATGTTATTTCCTCTGGTGGCTAAATCAAAAACAAGGGGACAGAGGTAGGCCATTCAGAAGTGAAATCAGGAAACACTTTTTCACACAAACAGAACTGGATACCTAGAATCTCTCCCCCAAAAGTGGATCCTTGAGATCAGTTGAAATTTTCATGGATGAAATCGACTGGTTTTTATTAAGTAGGATATCAAGCGATGTGGAACAAAGGTGAGTAAATGGAGCTGAGATAGATCAGCCATGATGTAATTGAATGACAGAACAGGCTCGAAGGGCTGAATGGCCTACTCCCATACGTGTGTTCCTCTAGCAGTATGCACAATAAACTTCAGCTGTCTGCTTAATTCGTCAAAGTCACTTTGAACCTGGACAATTGAAAGAAATAAGAGTAGCATTTTGTTGCAAAACTCTCATGAGATCGCTCTGATTAAAAACGTTGTTCTGTGACGTTACTGATGTTAATCTTTTCCATTCCCCACAGATTCTGACAGTCTGTCCAGCCCCACACACCTGAGTCTCAGCCTATCAGAGGGGGATGAGCAGCTGGACAGATTACAGCAAGTGGAGATTGCAAGAACGATACCAATGTCCCAGTGGAAAGCTGGTACTGTACAGGCCTGGCTGGAGGTTGTCATGGCGATGCCAATGTACATCAAATCCTGCACAGAGAATGTCAAAAGTGGAAGGGTAAGAATGTGAGCTTCTGCCGATTGTAATAGTCACTGGGCCCAGAGGAAATCTTCCCCTGGTACATCCGAATACGAAAGAGCTAGAGTTGACAGTGACCAAATCGGGATTATTCCTGAAATCCCAATCAAAGCATTCAAGATGCGGAGTGTAGGCCAGTGGAGGCAAAACATCTGGATTCATTTAACAGCTGGATGCGGGGATGGGGGAAGTGAGTGGTCCTTCAGGATTGATAAACTGGCATTACCCAAATTGCCTTCCCCACCTGTATCTAAATTAGGATAATGTGTGTCTTTGAAACTTAGCCACACTTTAACAAAGGGTCACATCACCTCCCAGAGTTTATTAGTCATTCAGGTGGGGAAGTGGGGCTTGTGCTTAAACCCAATCGCAGTTCAGATTTTCCCCATTATTTCTGTGACACTAAAGGTCCTTTGTTTTGGCTTCGTGAAGCAGTGACCTTTGCCCTCCGACCTCCGGTCTCCCCTTGTTACATTTCTGAGTCTCTAGTTGATGTTTGTTGGGCCTGTTGAAGGGGCAGTCGGAAGGAAGCCTATGCTTTCTGTCATTTCCAGGAAAAGTCAGAGATGTGTAGCCAGGTGGCCTTGGAGGTGGAATTGCCTTGCTGCTCTCAATATCTCAATATAAAAGAGGCTGCCTGTTCAGGCCATGCTGCTTAAAGCTGTGTTTGATGTTGTACTGCAGCTGCCCAGTTAGTATGGTGATTTAAATGTCCATTATCCTATTGCCCACTCTTTTAACCACTGGGCAGTATTGACACTGGGCCCAAGATCAGAAGCAGCACAGAAACATTTACCATTACATTAGGGTTACAATCCACACCAGTGTATCTGTCATACCCTTGTTTAATGTAGCTATTTCAACTAAACCCTGAGGGCGGGAGTTTTGTTTTGGGGTTGGGATCCCGGTGTTGGGGCCATTTCTGGGTCCCGACCCCGCAGGCGCCAATGCAATTATTGAATGGTTGGCCAATCAGTGGCGAGGGTGCATGCTCACTGTCCAATTAAGGATGACAGGCTCCTGAGGCTGGAGGGCCAATAGGAGGTGGAAGCTTCCAATGTAGACAGGAGAGAGAGGGAAGGCGCGTCATGATAATGACAGTGAAATCTATGCTTGCGAAAGCTGCCAGACTGCTCCTTTGGAGAGGGAAGCCCCCCAACTGTGGTCATCTAATCGACGCAGCCATGGGGCGCTTAAAAAAGTTCTACTGCTGGGGTGTTGTCAGGGCCCATAGCCTTTGCTGTATCCAGTGCCTTCTGCCATTTCTTTATATCACATGGAATGAATCAAATTGGCTGAAGACTGGCATGTGTGATCATCCACTCGGCACTTCTGGCTGAAGATGGTTGCAAATGTTTCGGCCTTCTCTTTTCCACTAACATGCTGGGCTGCCCCATCATTGAGGATGGGGATGTTTGTGGAGCCTTCTCCTCCCATTAGTTGTTTAATGATCTGCCACCATTCATGACTGGATGTGACAGGACTGCAGAAGTTTGATCTGATCTGTTGGTGGTAGGATCGCTTAGCTCTGTCTAACGCATGCTGCTTCCGCTGTTTAGCGTGCCTGGAGTACTGTATTATAGCTTCACCAGGTTGGTACCACATTTTTAAGAATGCCTGGTGCTGCTCCTGGCATGCTCTCCTACTCTTCCCATTGAACCAGGGTTGATCCCTTGGTTTAATGGTAATGGTAGAGTGAGGGATATACTGGGCCATGAAGTTACAGATCGTGGTGAATACAATTCTGAGCTGCTGCTGGCCCACAGCGCCTCATGGATGCCCAGTTTTGAACCAGTTTTAGCATGGTAATAGTGCCACACAACACGATGAAGGATGTGCTCAGTGTGAAGACAGACTTTGTCTTCACAAGTACTGTGAGGTGGTCACTCCTACCAATACAGTCATTGACAGAGACATCTGTGACAAGTAAATTGGTGAGGATAAAGTCAAGTAGGTTTTTCCCTTTTGTTCGTTCTCTCACCACCTGCCTGTCTGGCATATATGTCCTTTAGGAGTCAGCCAGCTCGGTCAATAGTGGTTCCACTGAGCCACTCTTGGCGATGGACATTGATGTTCCCCACCCAGAATACATTCTGTGCCCTTGATACCCTCAATGTTTCTTCCAAGTAGTGTTCAAGATGGAGAAGTACTGATTCATCAGCTGAGGTAGGGAGCTTCCTTGCCCATGTTTGACCTGATGCCATGAGACTTCATGGGGATTGTGTCAATGTTGAGGATTCCCACAGCCACTCCCTCCTGACTGCATGCCACTGTGCTGCCACCTTTGGTGGGTCTGTCCTGCCACAGGGACAGGGATATACTCAGGGATAGTGATGGTGGAGTCTGGAACAGTGACTGTAAGTTATGATTTGGTGAGTATGACTCTCCCAATTTTGGCCCAAGTCCCCAGATGTTAGTGAGGAGGGCTTTGCAGGGTTGACTGAGAAGGGTGTGCCTCTATCATTTCTGGTGTACAGGTCGATGCCAAGTGGTCAGTCCGATTTTATTCTTTTTCTACTTTTCTGTGTGGTTTGTTACAACCGAGTGGCTTGCTAGGCCATTTCAGAGGTCAGCTAAGAGTCAGCCACATTGCTGTGGGTCTGGAGTCTGTAGGCCAGACCAGGTAAGGATGGCAAATTTCCTCACCTAAGGACATTTGTGAACCAGATGAGGTTTTACAACAGTCCTGTAGTTTCATGGTTACCATTACCGAGACTAGCTTTTGTTTTTCATTCAAGCTTTATTAATTAATTGAATTTAAATTCCACCAATTGCCATGGTGGGATTTGAACTCAAGTTTCCAGAGCTTTAGTCCAGGCCTTTGGATTACTAGTCCAGTAACATTACCCCTTCCAGAATTGGTGCAGATAGAAGGAGAGTTCCACTCATTCACATGGCGCAACCTGCAACACAGAGTATGTCAGAGAGAGTGAGAGAGAGAGAAATATCAAGGTAATCGGGAATAATCAGCATGGTTTTGTGAAAGGGAAATCATGTTTAACCAATTTATTGGAGTTCTTTGAAGGAGTAACATGCGCTGTGGATAAAAGGGAGCCTGTTGACGTACTGTACTTGGATTTCCAGAAGGCATTTGACAAGGTGCCACATAAAAGGTTATTGCGCAAAGTAGGGGCTCATGGTGTAGGGGGTAACACATTAGCAAGAAAAGAAGATTGGCTGGCTGGCAGAAAACAGAGGGTATGCATAAATGGGCCCTTTTCTAATTGGTAGGATGCGACGAGTGGAGTCCCACAAGGTCTGTGTTGGGGCCTCAATGTTTTACAATTTATATCAATGACTTAGATGAGGGGAGTGATAGCTAAATTTGCAGTTGACACAAAGATAGATAGGAAAGTATGTTGTGAAGAGGACATAAGGAGGTTGCAGACCGATATAGATAGGTTGAGCGAGTGGGCAAAAATCTGGCAGATGGAGTATAATGTGGGAAAATGTGAAGTTGTTCACTTTGGCAGAATAAAAAAGCAGAGTATTACTTAAACGGAGTGCAACTGCAGAATTCCGAGGTGCAGAGGGATCTAGGTGTTCTAGTGCATGAATCACAAAAAGTTAGTATGCAGGTACAACAAGTCATAAAGAAGGCAAATAGAATGCTATCCTTTGTTACGAGAGGAATTGAAAATAAAAGTCAGGATGTTATGCTTCAGTTATACAGGGCATTGGTGATAAAGGCCTGCTACCCAACCCGAACCCGACGGGACCAGACGACATGTCGGGTTTGGGTCTGGTCAGGCCCCTATTCCGGGTCTGGCTTTTGGGCTCAGGTCGGGTCAGGCTGAGTATGGGTCGGGCTCGGGTCGGGTCAGGCTGAGTCTGGGTCGGGCTCGGGTCGTGTCAGGCTGAGCCTGGGTCGGGCTCGGGTTGGGTCGGGCGGGACACAGACAGTAAGTGCTCTGCCGATAAGTATTGAAATTAAAAAACTTACCTGAGCTGGGAGTCCGTGACGAAACTGTGTCTGCACAGTTAGCGAGTGCCATCACTGTGATGTCATCACGCATGCGCTGCAGCTTCCTGGAGGTTCCGAGTCGGAAGGTAAGTAAAGGGATGATCGGGTCGGGGTCGGGTCGAGTCGAGTCGGGCTCGGGTCGGGTCAGGCTCGGGGCAAAATTGGAGGGACTCAGGCCAGGTCGGGCTCAGGTCCGCTGTGGATCGGTTGGGTTCGGGTCGGGTTCTTTTTCCTGACCTGAGCAGGCCTTTAATTGGTGACACCACATCTCGAATACTGTGTGCAGTTTTGGTTGCCTTGGATGTAAAGGCGTTGGAGGTGGTTCAGACGAGGTTTGATACCTGGAATGAGTGGGCTGTCTTATGAGGAAAGGTTGGACAGACTGGGCTTGTTTTCACTGGAGTTTAGAAGAGTGAGGGGAGACTTGATTGAAGTTTATAAGATCCTGAACGGTCTTGACAAGGTGGATGTGGAAAGGATGTTTCCTCTTGTGGGTGATTCCAGAACTAGGGGGCACTGTTTTAAAATTAGAGGTCGCCCTTTTAGGACAGATGAAGAGAAATTTTTGCTCTCAGAGGGTGGTGCGACTTTGGAACTCTCTGCCTCAGAAGGTGGTGGAGGCGGGGTCATTGAATATTTTTAAGGTGGAGGGAGATAGATTCCTGTTAGGCAAGGGAATCAAAGGTTATCAGGGGTAGATGAGAGTGTGGAATTTGAGACACAAACAGATCAACCATGATCTTGTTGAATGGCGGAGAAGGCTCAAGGGGCTGAATGGCCTACTTCTGCTCCTAATTCGTATGTTCTTATCTGAGCTCCCAACCCCTAATAGCCACCCCCCACCCGACTTTTCTCTGTGCTTTGCAGCCTTGTGCTCAGATATTCAAGGTGAATTACACAACAATCAGTCTTGGAATAGTGAAAGTCGAAGAGGATAAAATATATTAATACTGGCTGACACAAAGCCTGTTAATTGTACTTATACTTCATATTCTGACTGTTATCTGCACTGTGTGTAATTACTGAGAATGCCTAGAGTTGCCTGAAGGACACAGGCTGATAGAGAATCTATTCTTGTGCTTGTGAAACCTGCAATAATTAGATGGCGTCAAGCTTGGGTATTAATCACTTGTAGGTTGTAGGAGAGAGGGAAAACAGAGATGGGGGGAAGGGTGTGGGGGCTTGTGGGGGAGGTCCATACTGTTGAGGTGCTGGAGCAGGAACCAGTACAATGATTTTTGAATGCAACAGAGTGAAGATGCACGGAAAAGCAAGAGTGAGTACGATGGGATATTTGGAGCTAATACAGCCGAGTCCACTTCTAAATCTCTGCTGGCTGTTAGTAACACTGAGCCCAGTTCCAATCCTGCTGTTTTATTCATCTGCAAAGTCCATGTACTCGACTTCCTAGCTGTGGCTCAGTTGGTAGCATGCTTGCTTCTGAGTTAGAGGAATTTGGGTTTAAATCCCACTCCAGGGCTTGAGCACAAAAATCTAGGCTGACACCCAGTGTAGTACTGAGGGAGTGCTGCCCTGTTGGAGTTGCTGTCTTTTGACTGGGATGTTAAACTGAGTTCCCATCTGCCAGGTGGATGTAGAAGGTCCCACGGCACTATCTCGAAGAAGAGCCGGGGACTTCTCCTGGCCAATATTTATCCCTCAATCAACATCTCAAAAAAACAGATTATCTGGTCACGATCTCATTGCTGTCTATGGGATCTTGCTGTGCACATTCTGGCTGCTGCATTTCCTACATTACAGCAGTGACTACACTTCAAAAAGTACTTCATTGGCTGTGAAGTGCTTTGAGATGTCTGGTGGTCATGAAAGGCGCTATATAAATGCAAATCCTTTTCTCACTGATCTCTGCGTAATGTTGTATTTTGGTCCACGTCTTCCCCTAAGTACTGAGGCTGCCCTGACCTCTCCTCGCACACTGGGGGCTGAGGCCAAGTCTGTCCTGCCTCCTCCTCACTCACTGAGGACTGAGGCAGAGGTTGCTCCAGTTTCCTGCGGCAGCTCAACCAGCAAGTTGTGCCACAATTGACAGCCGTTTCTGTGCCGATCTTGCTGGCTGTTATCTACACTGAAATTTTCTGCCAATCTCATTAGCATATGCCAGAATGTAAAAAGCCAATGTAATCAAATCGAAATCAGTGTAACCAACCAGAGTCCAAGGGAGCCCTGAACTTACAAAACATTCCTCCTTTACATTCCTCATTATGTATGAAAATTAAAGTCTGAAGCCATCAAACGAGCATTTGCTCACATGAGCCTCAGTGTATTTAAGAAAATGCAAACCTGGAAGCTATTCAATTTTTAATTCTGATGCCATTAAAAATGCATTCAAAGATACAGGCAGTACAATTGCAGGTCTCAGTGAGGAGAAATAAATTATTCCTATAAAACATGTCTATGTCTATTGCACCTAAAACCTTTGGGGTAGATTAACAGCCCGTTCACCACTGTTGTAAATGCAGGAAATTCGCGTTCTCTGCTCTTTTGCTTGAGGGCGGAGCTATGTTAATGAGTGGCGGAGTGTTTCGGGAAAGGATTCGCTGAATTCTCACAGTGTAAAGCCGGCATGCCACTCAATTGGGGGCAAAATGTCCTCATGAACCGGGTTCAGAGATGAAGCATGTCCACTTGGTTGAGGTACCAGGAAATCACAGGGAACTGTTCCCCAGGCAGAAACCGTGGCCGGGGTTTTGTGTGGCCCACTAAGACAGGGTCAGAGGTGGTGGGGGGGGGGGGAGGGGGCATGGAATATTGTGACCGGTGGCGGCGGGGGTGGGGGGTAGAGGGGGGGGGGGCGTCGTGGGGTCTGTCATTGAGCAATCTTCCCGGGGATGGGATAGGCCAACGATGGCCTTCTCACCCAGAGGAGGCCCTTAAGTGACCTATTAACAGCCACTTAAGGACCCTTTTCCACCACCACTGGGATCTTACCAGAGGTACGGAGGTGGAGGGCCTCTGCAACATGGGGAGGATGTCTTGTAAATCGAGGCATCCTCCCTGCTGGCTTGTGGGAAGGCCCTCCTCCCTGGGCAGTCTGTGGCCCATGGAGCACCCCTGCCGGAAACCAGTTTACCCCCCCCCCACCATGGACGACACGATCACCCCTTGTCGGGGCCTTCTGCACTGGCCCCGGAGACCCCACCTCACTTACTTTGGGCCCGGGGTTCGACCACTGGACCTGGGTCCGAGGCCTCTGCAGTACTGGCAGTGGCCACCGCTCCTGGTGGCGCTGCCGATACTGCTGAGCTGCTGGCCCTCTGATTGACCGGCAGCGCATGGAGCTGGGATCCTTGTCTTTAAAGGGACTGGGATCCTGACTCCTGAAACTTTAATTGAAAAAGACCAGAGGATTGCTCTGGGGTGGGGGGGAGGGGCCTGGTGCCAGGAGCCCCGCCTCCTACACTAAATCCAGCCTATGTCTATAGGAGAGGGAGGGTGGAAACCGGAGGTGGGGAAATAATGGCACCATAAAGCCTGGGGAGTGGAATTAGTCTCTGGGAATGGCCAGCTGGGGAGCTTTATACTGATCATAAAATCACTTGTGCCTTTAATGGTTGTGGCAGTTTCTAAAGACTTTAAGTTGTTGTGTTGGGTATTGATGACTCGGTCTCCAATCAATGGGCAATACTGTCGTAGTTACTGACTGCACTCAGAATCCACAGCAAGAGAGACACCAGGTGGAGAGTGAACACCAGTTCAGCTGCCAGTGACTGCACTGTGCAGCCCGAGGGAAATTACCCAAACACTTCAGTGATTAAAGAGACTTCAAATTAATTCATAGTGGATGTTTGCCTAGACTGAGCTGAGGAACTGGGGATTGGGCTGGACCATCTTTCAATCAGTACCACCCTATTACCTCAAATGCAGGGTCCATTACTGCTGTTTAATCCCAGTTTTGCATTTTATGCACCTTTTAGTAAAGGATTCACCCTCCTTTCGACTAGTAATCCAGAGGCCCAGGCTGATGCTCTGGGGATATGGGTTCGAATCCCACCACGGCAGATGGTGAAATTTGAATTCACTTAATAAATCTGGAATTAAAAATTAGTCTAATGATGGCCATGAAACCATTGTCGATTCTGGTTCACTAATGTCCTTTAAGGAAGGAAATCTGCCGTCATTATCTGGTCTGGCCTACATGTCACTCCAGACCCACGGCAATGTGGTTGACTCTTAAAAATGCCCTCTGAAATGGTCTAGCAAGCCACTCAGTTCAAGGGCAATTAGGGATGGGCTTAACCAGTGACGCCCACATCCCACAAATGAATAAAACAAAAAGTCCTGCATTATCCACCATGATAGAGAGACCCAGGCTGAGCCTGGGTGGATAATAGAAATTGATGGATAATCAAGAATCCATACTGCTTAGTCTGATGTGGTGAGTTTTAGTTTCTAATTGGTTTATTTACTAAATAGATGAAACTCCTTGATCCAAAGCTCTGGCCCCCACTGATGTCCCGGACTCGAAGCCATGACTCCTTCTGAATGCCTGGATCCAAAGCTTTAACTCCAACTGATAGCCTAGACACAAGCCCTGATCTCCACTCTTAACGTGTCCAGGCTTCAGTCCCTATTCCAGTCCAGACCCCAGTGCATTTTACCAGTTCTAATCTTTTCTCCTTTCTGTTGCAGGTATTGTTGAGCCTGAATGATGATGATTTGGAGTTGGGCCTGGGAGTAAACAGCTCGATGCACCGGCGTAAACTGCGGCTGGCGATCGAGGACTACCGGGAAGCTGAAAATGGGAAGGGGTGAGCAGAGACCTTGAGGATACACAGTGTAAACCCTCAGCCTCTCACAGGTACCTGGTAGCTTTCTGACAGCAAATGCATCAGGGCCCTGGTAAGGACAGTGGAAACTGGTTGGAGATGTGCCTGCAGAATTTTAGTTCCTTTGTCTGGAATTAAAGGCCCAGATTTTACAGTAGTAATGATGGCAAAATTGTCAGCGTTCATTATAACTACTCCTCTGAAACTGACAGCAACTGCTGGAGTCGGCACATGTGCAGTTAAACACGGAAATCCTGATGTCACTGTCAGTAATGCTAGGCTTCCCCATAGGGTGGGCTGTTGAAATCCCTCCCAGACTGCAACCGAGTCGAAATCACTGAACTGATCAGAACTTGCCCTCCAGGCCAAAATAAAATGCACCACAGTCAGCAGCACAAGTCTATCACTATACCCTGCTGTGCCAATTTTCCACTTTTTGGCAGGTATACAAGTGTTTTATTCCTACTCCTTTCAAACTGTTTCAAGCTGTTGATCCTTCCGCCCCATATCCTTGAGACGCATCACATTCTGCATTCTGCCCTCCTTGCAGTGGGGGTCCTGGAGAGGTGGGGAAGTGAGCAATATGTTTGGGGACCAGATAACATCAAGATGACATGGGTGGTGATGGAAATCTGAACCAAGTTAATTCCCCTGTGGTATCAACACTTTACCCAGCCAGTATGCAGTAATTCAGGTGCTTTCTTGGTTGACCAGTTATGTTGGCTCATTAGTGGAACCTGGAAGGGTGGATATGGAGGTGGACATGGAGGGATGAACATGTCACCGGGAGCTGGGTTTCCTCCCACTCGGTGCCATATAGCCCCCTGAGAGCCAGTGACCTAATGGAGGGTGGGAAAATGTACAGGAAGCAGGAACCTCACTAGTGCTGTGTACTGGTATACTGTGTCTCTGTGGAGGGTGTAGTGATAGTCTCGTGCTGTTGACACTTGATTCACGCTGTGGTGCATTTTATTTTGGCCTGAATTTTGTAGTCAATGGCAAAGTGACAGTGCTCGCTGCTGACCTCGAAGAAAGATGCCCACAAAGATCTAATGACCTCTGTGGTGTGGATTTTCCCTTTCCCGTCAGTTTGAATCTGCTGCCAAGTCAAGGGGGTCTCCAGGTATCCAGCAATGGTGACGTCATCAAGCAGAGTACGTAGCCAATCACATTGAAGTATTCTCACAGACAGCAAAGCAGGATGTTAAAAAGCACTGTTCACTTTTTATTAAATTTTACAGAGAGCAAAAGAAATGATTGGGACATACACATGGGATTAAGGTAGAAGCTGAAATATCATAAAGGAACTTTAAAAAGTTGTATTATCTTAAAAATATGTGAAATTTATAACTGGAGAAATTTGACATTCCACAAGCATAAAATTAGTTTCTCAGGGCCAGAGAGGTTTCTCAGCAGTAATGATGAACTTAGTACTCCATTAAAAACCGAATTACACCTCATTCAGCAAGGTGTAACTTTTTGAAGGGTTTTTCCAGTGAGACAAATAGCGTAAAAGAACAAGTTCTCATCAGTTCAGTGATTTCTATTTGATTGCAGTCCAGGAGGGACTTCACCTGGGCAATGCTGAATGAACAAATGTACGATGAACTCTTAGAAAGCACGGGCTGAGCAAAGGCCAGTGGGCTCAGCAAGTCCACTCCTTTCTTAGCCCTTGTCCAATGGATGCTACCTCACCATTTACTTTCCTAAGGGAAGTTCTGTATGAATACTCCCTATTCCTAGAAATCAAGCAAATCGTCCTCCCTCACGAGTCAAGGCTGATTAGCCGTCCTCATCAGACAACAGTCCTTCCTCTCGCCAGCCCTGCCTCTACAGCACAGGAAAGTGTGGATGAATAATCTGCTGTCAGTCCCAGCCAGTGCGTTCCTCAAACTAGTCCCTTGGCTGCAACTGCAGGATCGTCAGTCCTAACTTTTCCACCCATTATCGGTGCACTTCACCACAACATCCTCACTCAACACCCTTCCCCTTCCCCAACACCCACAACCTTACTCTTCACCTCACATCCTCCCTCAGTACCCTCACCCACCCCCAGCCCCCAAACCCCCACAACATCCTCCCCTGCACCCTCCCCCTCACCCTTAACCCTCACCCTATACCCTCATCCTCAAACTCACCCCACACCCTCACTACCAGAACACAGTGAAAACACTCATGCAAACTCCAAATGGATAAATTATTAAGTTGAGGGATATAAGAGAAGGGCAACAAGATTCCGACTAAGGGGAGAGCAACATACAAAGAATAATTTTTAAATAACTCATTCTCCACAACCTAGCATGAAGGCTGTTAAAGGAGACCCAGCTGGTTGAAGTATATAAAATCTTATATGATATAGATAAGATAAATCCTGAATATTACCTTAAACCAAGACAAACTACCAAAGGTCAGAAATGTAAACTAGTGAATACTAAATTTAGATCAGATACCAGAAGGAACTCATGGCACATGTCACCTGACCTTCTTCCCCCAATTATAGGTCGTCATCTTGTCAAAAATGACACTAAGCTCTACCTCTTTTCCTCCCCAAAATGGGTGAAGACTCTCTTAAGCTCACTAAACAAAACCGAACATTATGGCGTTTCGTTGCCCACTCTGCATGTGCAGTGCATTGTGAGTGACACAACCCTGATGACTTTTGACCCATATTCTCTATTAGAGGCAACCAATCAGAAGGCTGGTTACACCCCACTGGACTTCTTTGCCCTGAAGACACCCTAACCTTTCACAAGACTAAGTAAATGTTGAACTAAATCTATATCTGGTAGTGATTGCAGCAAAGCTGACAGCATTTCTGTCTTAACTGGTTATTATCTCTGCAGGTTGTCTAAGGCCTCAGAGCTGGATCACCATTGGGTTGCTAAGGCATGGCTGAATGATGTGGGCCTCCTGCAGTACTCTCAGGCTTTCCACAACCACCTTGTTGACGGCCGAGTGCTGAACTCACTGACGAAGCGGGATCTGGAAAAATACTTGAATGTGTCGAAGAAATTTCACCAGATCAGTCTCCTGCTGGGCATTGAGTTGTTCCGACAGTGGGATTTCGACAGAGAGGTGAAGTGTGTGTGTGTGTGAGAGAACATATGCTCATCCCTTTAAAATATCTTTGTTATATTATACAGTGATTGGCAAAAGAACCAGAGGCATGATAATACTTTTTTTTTTAACGCAACAGATTGTTATGATTCTGGAATGCATTGCCTGAAAGGGCAGTAGAAGCAGATTAATAAATAACTTTCAAAAGGGAATTGGATAAATACTTGAAGGGGAAAAACGCTTTCAAAGAGCCAGCATTGGCACAATAAGCTGAATAACCGCCTCTGTACTGAATCATTCTTTGATTCCATAAATTTTAAAAAAACACTCCCTTCTCTCCCAAGACTCTCCCCAGAAGACATTGAATGTTCACTGGGGGCAGTTACAGGGCTCCAGTACCTCACCCAACTTAACCCAGGGTAGCGATGCCAATTGTGGTGTCACTACTGCTGCCCTGGTGGGAAGTGTGGCTCAGACCCAGTCTCCCACCCTTGTATAGGAAACCAGGGTCGCACTCTGCCTCTGACTTCAGTGCCAGTTTGAATCCACAAGGAGCACCAACTTATAAATCCCGTATCTTGTGGCTGCCATAAACTCTTCAGCTCCTCAGTCACATCACACAATACCACCCAATGTCAGCTTAGATAAATCCCTGATCACTCATGTGCAACTTCTGTGAAGACTCCAAACACTGTAATTATGTTATTGCTTAGCATACAATGTACACTCCAGAACAAGTAGGGCAGTGGAGCTGTATTGCCGCACTGTGAGGTTGAGTAGGTGAGTCATTCTGATAATAGTTTCTGGTGGCCTGGGGATTTACAAATTTAATTGCGTTTTAATTGCATAATTTAGCTTGAGGAGGAAGCTGTAGAATTTGTTTGATCCGAGTTTTACTAATTTGAGATCCCTGAAAGCTGAGGACACCTCAGGTCAGCAAAGCAGTCATATTTGCTTTTGCAATGGTGGAATGTACCGTGACAGCTCCCAGAAAGACAAAGAGATACACAAAGAGACAGACAGACCACAATCCCACAGCATATGGCAGGACTCAGACAGACAGCCTTGCTGGTGCCAGTTTTAGCTCAGTGGGTAGCATGGTCACTTCTGAATTAGAAGGTTGTGGGTTCAAATCCCACTCTGGAGACTTGAGCACATAATCGAGGCTGAGGTTCTGAGTGGGTACTGAGGGAGCACTGCACTGTTGGAGGAGCTGTCTTTCGGATGAGATGCTTAAACTGAAATTCTGTCTGGCCTCTCAGGTGAACTTTAAAAAAAAATCCCATGGCAGTAAATAAAGAAGAGCAGGGAACTTCTCCCCAGTGTCCTGAAAAATATTTAACTCTAAACTAACATCAATACAGCAGATTATCTGGTCATTATCATGTTGCTGTTTGTGGGAGCTTGCTATGCACAAGTTGGCTGCTGCATTTCCAACATTACAACAAAAAATACTTCATTGGCTGTAAAGTGCTTTGGGAAGAACTGAGGTCATAGAAGGCCCTATATAAATGCAAGTTCTTTCTTTGACAGTTTCTGGAGAGGGAGAATGTAAAAGAGAGAGAGAGAGGAGGCTCTCAGCAATGGTGGTAAAAAAGGACGAGAGTGATAAGCCATAAAAGAAAAACAGCTATTGGAAATCTGAAATGGAAGACAGGAAATGCATAGGTTAGCCAAAGTCTGGAGCAAGAAAAACAGGTTGACTATTCAGATGGAGTTATTCATCACAACTCATACGTTAAAACAGTATATTCCCATTTTTAACTGTCTGACCTTTGTCGAAAACTTTCACACCGATCGTAAGCTGCACCTACTTCCCTATCAGAATGTGCTGAAGCTGTTGTGTCTTTCTGACATGTTCTTGGATGATTTAAGAGAGGGAGCAGATTCCTCTTGTGATATATGAGAGACATGATCCTGGAGAGATGGAGAGAGTGATTGTCCTGCTGGGAGGAGGAATGAGGGCAGTAGGTGGGGGAGACAGAGCTAAGGAGACCATTCTGAGAAGTGAATGTACAGTGGTGAGGACAGAGAAGAGCAAATGAATGAATGAATATCTGGGAACAACATTTGATGAGAAAGGTATAAAACAGAGCGAGTTTGCTTCGAACAAGGGAACCCTTGTTTTTTAGGTAAGCCCTGGAAAAGATGAAAGTTTGGAATTCTACCTCGGAATTAAATAGCCTGAGTGATAGAAATATGCGCCCCGTGCTCTGAATGTTATAACTATTTTCCAAAGCTTTCTGATGAGGAGCGATAGTTCAGCTGTCTCACAAGGCAGCACACTTCTCAATGTACTAATCTTGTCATTGTACATTGGATGACTTCCTGCTTATTCGCTTGTTTGATATTTAAAGTGAAAGTGGTTGTAGAAGAGATAATAAGGTTTGAGTGCAGGGTCCAGTTCCTCGCTGGCTTTTATTTGTCCAGGTTTAGCTGGAGAACTGCCAACACTCCAGCCAGTGCCAAACTCAAACACACTCCTGTGTCCAATCTACAGCAGACATGAAACGTGGGCATGCTGGAAAGCTGTAAGAGAAAAGTCAAGTTAACATTTCGACTGTCACCACAGTCTCTGCCCGAAACATTAACCGCTCCTGAGGATGTTAGGCCTGCGTTTATTGCTCTCGCTATATATTCTGTCTCCAATGATAAGGATGGAACATAAGAACCGCCGTAGGCCATTCAGCCCCTCAAGCCCGTTCCATTCAATTGGATCGTGATCTGTATCATAACTCCATCTGTCTGCCTTGGTTCCATATCTCGTAATACTCATGCCATAAATCTATCAATCTCTGTCTTGAAATTTTCCATTGACCCCAACCCCGAGCCTCAACATCTTTTTGGGGGAGCGAGTTCCAGATTTTTGTGAAGAACTGTTTCCTGGCATCACCCTGAACAGCCTGGCTCTAATTTTAAGCCTATGCCGCCTTGTTCTGGATTCCCCCCACCAGCAAAAGTAGTTTCTCCCAATGGACTCACTTCTTTGATCACTTTAACCACCTCAGTTAGATTGTTGACGGGTGGGAGGATGGGCCTGTAATGTTTGCTCAGTGTCACAAGGTGACCAGCTCTTCTTGTTTACAGATTTTACATGAAAGAAGAGCCTGGTGTGAAAATCACAATGTCGATCCTCTGGTCTGGACCAACCAACGTGTCATTAAGTGGGTGAGAGAGATCGATCTGAAGGTAGGTGGTCCCAGCCATTCCACCATACAAGGTGTGGATCCAGAAATGTCTGATCTTCAGGGGAAATGGCTGAATGTGTCCCCGGGACCGTTTCCTTCTGTTAATTTGGGTTAAGCAAATTAACGCCTCTGCTAGGATGAGGAGAGAGGGAAGTCAGGGAATACTTGTAGGGAGATGTGCACTCAAAGGTGGGCCACTGGCAGCACTAAAATGCTTGATGGAAATAACATTGCAGGGCTATGGGGTTAGAGCGGGGAAATGGGACTAACTGGATTGCTCTACAGAGAGCAGCATGGACTGGACGGGCTGAATGGCCTCCTTCTATGCCATTATGACTGCATGAACACCGACTTACCGCTGCTTTGGCATTTGTTCCAATTTTCAGGCAGACTGGCCAGGACCCAGCAGAAACAGGCAAGAGCCTCGGGCGCCCATGCAAGTCAGGGTTGTCAGGTGACATCACTTAGACCTCCCCTCCCCCACACCATTTTTGTCTCTGCCCAGTCAGCTGGAGCTCCCATCCACCAACCATGAGCAGTGCAAGCTGGTGGATGCAGGCTCCTGAGGATGAGCATTATCACATGACACAAATTGGTGAGGCTGCAGCAGAAACACGTGCAGAGGATAGAATCGGGGCTACGGTGTAGTGGCCTGTGCCTGTATCTTGCAGAAGGGTTGCCCACTCTGGTTGGACATATTTCAGGAGATTTGATCACATGGCTACCTCCAACTGCCCCACCCCCACACTCCTCCCATTGGTTGCCTGACAGTCCATCCTCACGCCACCTTTCCGCACCAACTGCGGAGCAAACAGGTTCTTCATTACCCCATTGGATGGTTCTCGACTGTCGGTCAAACAGCTCTTATCCCATCTCCAATATTTTTATAACTAACAAATGAAAGTGTTCAAAGAAAATAATTTTAAAAAGTGCACACATAATGCCCCAATGATTTTTCCCCTGGGTTGACTGCATCAATTTCCATGAGATTTATCTTGAATTCCTGGAGTCCCCTGGCAAATCCTGGACAGTTGGCAACCTAATCCAACAGGCCAGGGCCCCATATTAACTCAATTTTTTGAGAATGTTGACTAGTTTCAGCCTCTGGCAGATAATGAACTAATTTGCATTTATATAGTGCCCCATCTCATCCTCAGGACACTCCAAAATACAGCGAGTCACTGTAGGAAGACACAGCAGCTAATTGATGCACAGAAAGATTCCACAAACAATAAATGAGAAGCATGAATGAACAATTAAAAGCCCAGATTTGTTGCTGAGGTTGAATTATCTCCCCCCCATCCCCCCCCCCCCCCCCCACCACCCCCACTCCCACCTCATCCCGCCAGGATGTCGGAGGTGAAGGGGAATGTACAACACATTTCCCCATATATGGCTGGGCATTGTGTAACACTGCAAAAATAATGGAAATATGTCCAACCAGAGTGGGCAGTCTCTCACCTGTGCCACGGAAGATGTTCAATTGGAAAATCTAAAGCCAATTTCTTTTGATGGAATGACACAACAAGTCACCTTCCTAAACCTCTCCGCCTCTCCTCCTTTAATATGCTCCTTTCAACTTATCTCTTTGACCAAGCTTCAGTCCATCAGCCCTAATATCTCCTTATGTGGCTCGGTGTCAAATTTTGTTTGATCATGCTCCTGAGAAGTGTCTTAGGATGCTTTTCTATGTTAAAAGTGCTATAAATACGTCGTTGGTGTTGTTGTTGTTGTTGTTGTTACCACCACCACGTCAGGGATGTGATCCTTCCTGACAACGGAGAACCCTTTCTTCTGGCAGTTTTGATGGCCCGGGACTCTAACCTGTCTTTTCTCTCGACGGGTGGCCTCACACCAGCCATGCATTTCCAGTATTTTCTGTTTTTGTTTTCAATTTGCAGCATCTTATTTTTCATTAAAAGATTTGGATGGCTTTGGTTGAGGGAGCATTGTTGGCCAGGGACATGAGGAGAACTCTCCTCTTCTTCAAAGAGTGCCAAGGGATCTTCTTCAACATCAACTGGAATAGGCATGCGGGGCCTCAGTTTATTGTCTCATTTGAAGGATGACATTTCTGACAGTGCAGCGCTCCTTAATGAGTCGAGTTAATGTGCTCACTCTCTGGCGTGAACCCAAACCAGCCGAACAAAACTGACAGGCACGAAGAAAGCAAACAGATGCCACATTCTAATTTCTGCTGCCTCCATGACTGAAGCTGCCCTTTCGCAGGCTGAGAGAATGCGAGGCTGGAACTGGGCAAGCTTTCTTGGAGCCCTAAATCCTCCCTTTCAGAGTGCCTCTCTTCAACAACCCATCAGCAGCCCATCTGAGAATTTACAAAGCTTTGTATTGTCAGCGGGACAAGCAGGAACTGACCCATAGGCCTCAGGCTTGCCTAATCACCTCATGTGGTCAGTGGAAGTTGATGAAAGTAAATATGAGGTGAGATGTAAATCGGGCTGTCAACTCACTATCACCTGGTTTATATTATCACACAGAGTCACCATTACCCCCATTGTTTCCTTTAGAAGGGGAGGTTGGGGAGGTGGGGGAAGCGCAACTTTGGACTTGTCTCAGTTCAGAGCCGCTCAGTACCAGGCGAGTTACTACAAGCACACCCAGCTGGGAGCAAGCATTCCCATGGTGGCTCCACATCAGCCGCCCAGTCACTCGTGCTGCTCTGGATCACTCCCTGGCAGGAATGTCACCAAGCAGCTCAGCTGTCCTCCATTCACGTAAACAATTGATTGATAACCTTCCTAAACGCATCGCCTTTAGAACATAGAATGGGGTGGGTGGGTACTTTGAATCAAATGCACTGCCTTCCCTTCACCTTTAACTGTCCTTTATTGTTGCCTGTGACTCGAGACAGTTTTCACAGTACTCAACAGAGCCTGTGCCTTGTTTTCTGTCCTAATCAGGAATACGCAGACAACCTTCTCAACAGCGGTATCCATGGTGCAGTGCTCGTCCTTGAACCGACCTTTAACTCGGAAGCCATGGCAACGGCACTAGGAATTCCCAGCAACAAGCATATTATCAGGCGACATCTCTTTGAAGAGCTTAACTTGATCGTCAATCCAGCCAGGTAGGACTGGGTACCGTCGAGCTGTTAACGGAACTAGGGCATTCACTGGGGAGTGCAGGTAAAACAGCAGGAATAAGCAGATTGTCTTATTAAGTATTTGGCTTTAAGGTGGTTTTGCTGTCTGGCCATCTGTCCTGCAGAACTACCTGCCAGTTAAGTACATGGAAGGGTGCACAACAACACAAGTATTACACCCTAAACCACTAGAAATGGAATCTTTACAATTACGTTTCAATATCTGTTTGTTTGTTTCTTCCTCATTGTTTGTGTCTTAAGTCTCAATGCTTTTCTCCTTTCTAACTGATAACTTTCCACTTTTTTATATCATACCAATCATTTATATAGCACCTTTCATGATAACTGGATGTCTTTTGATGCTTTACAGCCAATGAAGTACTTTTGAAGTGACACTGTTGTAATGTAGGAGATGCGGTAGCCAATTAGTGCACAGCAAACTCCCACAAACAACAATGTGATAATGACCAGATGATCATTTTTGTTATGTTGATTGTGTTATATATTTGGTTCATTATGCTGCCACTGTATAGAGTCCAGCCAGAGAGGTTCTTCGACTGTATTGTTTAAACATTAATCTTTATTGTACAGTAACTATATACACTCCACACTAGCCTGTGTGTCTCCTTCAAAAGCCACGCTGTAGCTGTTCTCGAGTCTCTCCCACATGATCCCTTACATCATCAAGGTGGGTGGAAATCTATATTTTCATACGTTTACTTTTTTATGTACGTGCTGCCCCATCTCGCCCCAAGTCTCTGACTTCATAGATTCAACCTATCAGGAGTCTTCACAACTCTCCCTGATCTTCTTCTTGTCAGATGTGGAAGGTTGGTAGTCTTTCTCTGATCCCGTGTTTCTTGATTTGGACGGCTTTCACTGAGGTTTGCAGTATTCGGGGCTTTTTTGAATTTTCGGTTCATCATCTGAGTCGTCTAAATGTATGACCGATTGATGTCTTTGATGTAAAGGAATAAGATTCCTTCTATTTCTCCGTATAGAACCTTCTTGAGTTCATACTAGATAAGATCGCTATTGACTCTCGTCTTTCTGGAGAACTACCCCTTCTCTATTTTGGTCTCGTTCCCATACCTTTTGCCCTTCTGACAACTTTGATAGGTTTCTCGTATGATATCTTCTGTTATAATTATGGGTCTGTTTGTTCAGTTTCGATATGACTTTTCTTTGTCTTGTACTCTCTGATAATCCTTGCTTTGCAATCCTGGAAGTAATTCCTTGGGAAGAACTGGAAGTTGTGTTCAAAGTTTTCTTCTCATCAGGAGTTCTGATGGCGCTAATCCGCACAATAATGAGGTAGTTCTGTATGTCAGCGCTAATGGGAAATCTTGATTTTTCATCTACATAGTTTTAATGGTTCTGATTGCTCGCTGAGCTTCTCCATTTGATTGTGGATACTTAGGAGAGTTTGTTAGGTGAACAAATCCACATTCTTCTGCAAAATGCATGAAGCAGTAGTTTGCAAATTGTGGTTCGTTATCAGATACCATCTGATCAGGTATACCATGTGTTGCGAAAACTTGTCAAACTCTGATGACTGCTTCAGTTGTTGTTGTGTACATCTGCTTAACTTTGATCCATCTTGAGAAGTAATCAACTATAATTAGATAGGATCTTCCCTCAAAGAAGAATAAATCCATTGCTAACCGTTCCCACAGTCTAGTTGGGAAATGGGCCGAAAGTAGTGGTTCTCTTTGATCTTATCTGTGAATCTAACAAATTTGTTGGACTTGCTTCTTCCCAAGTTCTCTGTCCGTGTAGCATTCCTGTAGGAACTTGCTGCATTTCTCCTTATCGCTCTGGTAGTCTTTGAGTGGCATGACGGCTGTGCTGTGTTGTGTGGGTTCTCTTCGCATTGTGCGGGCTCTCTGGTGGAATCCGGACTCTCTGCAGTGCTCAGGTCAGGTTGGGAGATTCTCCCTCTGTCCTGGCTCCTGGAATCTTCTTGTTTATATTCTTCAACTTTCTTTATAAGATGACGGTCAATACAAGCTCTTCTACTCAAGAGTGAGAACTCCTGATTGCTTAGGACATACACTGTTTCCAATATCTGCTTTCCCTTATATTGAAGCGTCACTTGTAACTTCTCCTTTACTTCAAGTCCAACACCTCCTGGGCCATGTAACTGAGTTTCTGTTGGTTGCAGAACGTGTGTGGATAGCCATGGCTCTTTATCTGACACGACCAACACACTTGCTCCGATATCGTGTTTGAAATTAGTGATATGTCCGTTGACATATAAGCCTGCTGACCAAAATGCTTGTTTCAGATCATTGATTTTTGCCCAGAAAATATTTCAATTGGTCTGCTGCAGAAGGTTGCATAACTTCATTTACCTCTCTATTCTTAACTACTTTTCCTTTAGAGGTTGAGGTAGTCGAGATTTTATTTTGGCACATCTTACTGAAGTGCCCTATTATTCTGCAATAAAAGCATTCTGCTCCATTGTGGGAACATTGATCACACCTGTGGGAAGTTTTTGCACCACAGCGCAGGCAGGATTTAAAGGCATCTTTCGCTCTCCCCCGCTCTCCACCGCCCCCCCCCCCACTGTCCCCCCCCCGCAGTGTACCTTTCTTCCTGGTGCCTCTTATTCAGCCCTCTGGTGAAGGAACTGAACAGTTGCAGGATGTTTCCTGAACCAAGGTCTTTTCTCACCTCGCAGGTTTGGTCTGTTACTGCTGCGCAAATAGAAGTAGGAATCACAAGCGTTTAAGACTTCGTCAAATTTTGCTGATGTTTCGTCAATATGTTGTCTTGCTTTAATATCATCAATTAAATATAATAATGTATTAACTTACTCTGTTTCGGACATGCTGTTCAATTTCAATGCAATTCTGTATCTGAGGAACCTTTTCCTCCATAGTACCCAGTTTTGGGTCTGATTGTCTTCCTCGTGACTTTTGAAACTCTCTGGCACTTCCAAATTTTGATCCCTTTTTAAAATTTTTATAGAATTTTTAGAGTGTTCCCCTTTAAGAAATTCTTTTCTCAGTCCAGCTTGCTTTGATGGAGTGTAGCAATGTAGCAGGTGCTTGACTGTGTTCTCTTTTTATATAGGGACTCCCCCTTTCTTTCAGCTGTTCACTGAAATGTTTACACAGCTGCCTATTGGACTTGATAAACAGTTCCAGTTGCACTTTTTTAGCTAGAATTTATTTATTTTGTTTAAGCTTGACTGCATTAATGATTTTTTCTCCTCTTCAGCTTAGCTGCATTAATAGAGACTCTGCTGTGTTTGGGGGTTTCCCATGCTTTGTTTTCACTATTGGACTTTTTTTTCAGTTCGCACACTTTTCAGGCTTTTCCTGCTCTCCAACCTCGCATTCAGCCCAAGTGAGAGATTGGGGTTTCCCCTTTTTTTTCTCTCACTCATAAGGAGCCTAGAAAATTACTTTTTTAAGCTCTTCAGAGGCTTTCTTTCCCCCTGGATTTCTTGATCGTCGGCGCAATAACTCACCCAATCGCTTGCATTTCAGCCATACTTCCATTCTTTGGAGCTTTTCTCTGCCTTCTATGGTATGTTGTTTGCTTTTTCTCTTCAACTACTTGTTTTAAAGTGTCTTCTCTTCTGGCTGAAGGATGATTGTTGCTTCAAATTTTCTCTTCTGGGTGTAGAACTTCGATCGCGGCACAGTTCACCATGTTATATATTTGGTTCTTTATGCTGCCACTGTATAGAGTCTAACCAGAGTGGTTCTTAGACTGTAATGTTTAAACATTAATCTTTATTATATCACATCATCATGGTGGGCAGTAATCTTTACATTCTCTCAAGATTAACCCTTTGATACCCTGATACTACAGGAAATGCAGTAGCCAATTAGTGCACAGCAAACTTCCACAAACAACAACGTGATAATGACCAGATAATAATTTTTTTGTGATGTTGTTTGAGGGATAAATATTGGTCAGGCCACCGGGGAGAACCCTCCTGCTCTTCTTTGAAATAGTGCCGTGAGATCTTTTACAACCACCCGAGAGAACAGGCAGGGCCTTGGTTTACTGTCTTATCCAAAAGACGGCACCTCCGACAGTGCAGCACTCCCACAGTACTGCACTGGAGTGTCAAAAACCTTTCTCTCCTACTTCATTGCATGAAAACATTCTCGGACATACAGGTGCCATGTCAGTTCCTCACCCACCCTGCTCATCTGCCTCTAAAAATCAGATTTATCACATTATACAAACATTTGAAAATTCCAACATTCAGGAAAACTGACAAAGTTATTCATTGATATATCCCTCCCATTTTCCAATCGGCCAATACCTAGCCAAAACTACTCAGCAGACTCACCAGAAATTAAATGACAAAAGGTTGGGGGGGAGGTGGGTGCAAGTATGGCAGTGAGTTAGCACAATGACCTATCACGTTTTTAAGTTTAAATCCAGCCCAGACTGATGGGATGAAAATCTCTTCTGCTTGCTGGCTGTGAGGTTGAGCAGTCTGCCAAATGGACAGAGAATCACGGTGCCAAAGAGCTGCCCCTCAGTTGACATAAAATTGGCAACCTTATTCAGGGTGACCACAAAGTGGCAGGTGGGGGTCTGGACACTTGTGCACATAGGGGAAGTCTACTGAGGTTGAGCCAAAGCATATTCTCAGGACAAAATAAAGTGAAATTTACTCTGCATTTAGCTTATGCTTTGCGTGACAGGCAACTGCTTGATGGTGATGCACCGAGCCCAAAGATGCCCAGCACTTGTCAAGAGGAAGAGCAAAATCACAAAACAACATTTTTAAAAACTGAGTATATTACTAGCAAACCATCCTGTCTCAACGTGTTCCTGGAGTTGCCAACTCTGATTGGATATATTCCTGGAGTTTTCATCACATGACCTCCTGCTATTGGCCCCACCCCCACAGCCTACCATTGGCTGCCCAACACAGCCATCCTCGCAATCCGCCTTCCTACACTGATTGGAAAACAGACTCTTCGTCACCTGGTTGGATGAATCTTGACTCTCAGTCAAACAGCCAACCTTCCCCCAACATCGCCAGTATTTTTAAAACTAATAATCAAAAGCGTTTAAAGAAAATGAAAAGAAAAATGCACATTTTTGTTTAGATGCGCCATTGATTTTTCTCCCAGGTTTCTCACAGCAGTGTCCTGGAGATTAATCTTTAATGCCTGGAAGCTCCAGGACAATCCTGGGGGGTTGGCAACCAAGTTCCTCATGGTATGTTGGAGACATTTGGTTTATAATGTCGGGTGTGTTATAGCTTGTACTGTGCACTGTATTATTCTGCTGCTTAGGAGGAGCTGCGTTAAAGTGGCCTGGCCCTGCAGGCAAAATGAAAGATGCAATTCTAAAGTGGATGCAGGAAAAGAGAGACATGGGGGTATATGCGCACAAATTGTTGAAAATGGCAGGGCAGGTTGAGAAAGTGGTTACAAAGACATACGGGATCCTGGGCTTTATACATAGAGACATAGAGTGCAAAAGCAAGGACGTTATGATGAACTTTTATAAGACACTGGTTCAGCCTCAACTGGAGTATTGTGTCCAGTTCTGGGCACCACACTTTAGGAAGGATGGGAAGGCCTTAGAGAGGGTGCAGAAAAAGTTTACGAGAATGGTTCCAGAGATGAAGGACTTCAGTTACATGATAAGTTGGAGAAGCTGGTGCTGTTCTCCTTAGAGAAGAGCAGGTTAAGAGGAGATTTGATAGAGGTGTTCAAAATCATGAGGGGTCTGGATAGAGTAATAGAGAGAAACTGTTTCCATTGGCAGAATGGTCAAGAAGATATAAATTGAATGACAAAAGAACCAACAGTGTCATGAAGAAAAACCTTTTTATGTAGCGAGTGGTTAGGATCTGAAATGCACTGCCTGACAGCGTGGTGGAGGCGGATTCAATTGTGGCTTTCGAAAGGGCATTGGATAAGCACCTGAAGGGAAAAGATTTGCAGGGCTGCGGGGGAATAGGATTAGCTGGGTTGCTTTTGCAGAGAGCCGGCATGGATATGATGGGCAGAATGGCCTCCAGTGCTGCAACCATTCTATGATTCTATTCTATGATATTAAGTCGTAAGTTTAAGATTTACTGTGAATCCAGAGGTCAGCTAGTGGGTAATTGCTGCTCTGAAAGAAGTTTGGGTTGCGGGTTGGCGGGTGACTGCAGATTTCCAGCTCCAGGTTCGAAGAACCCGGAGGAAATAATTGTCTTTCTTTCTCCTTTGTTTATACCTATTGGCACCTGGAAGTACGACAGACACTCGCCCCAGAAAATAACCCATGAAAGCTACTGGATTTCCATAAACACCCAACTGGTTCACTAATGCACTTGAGGGAAAATAACTACCTCTGTCTGATCAGAACGTGACTCTCGTCGACACTATGTGATAGCTCTTAATGCCCACTGGAGGGGAATCATAAGCCACTCACTCGTATAACAATTTCTGCAAAGCAAGAAGGCCCACTCACAACAAATGCAGCTTTGCCAGTGTCACACACATTCTGAGAACAAGTTTTTTAAAAAAAATCTCAAAGTTCCAAGCTTCATAAAAAGAAGTAAAGCTAAAAATCAAAATCTAATCCAGTATCCGAATTACTGTTTTACGCTCTCTGGAATATATGTCGTCCATGCCTTTATTACCACTAGACTCAACTAATTCTAGTGCTTTCCTGGCCAGCCTCCCACTTTGCACCCTCTGTAAATTTCATCCTATCCAAAACTCTGCTGCCCGTGTCCTAACTCGCAGCGAGTCCCCTTCACCCATCACCGCTGTACTTGCTGACCTACATTGGCTCCCAGTCCAGCAACGTCTCAACTTTAAAATTCGCGTCCTTGTGTTCAAACCCCTCCATGGCCTTGCCCCTCCCTATCCCTATAATCTCCTCCAGTCCCACAACCTTTCCTGCTCACATACTGCAGCAGCGTGGCTAACAGTGTTGTGCTAATCAGTGCAGAATTCTGGACAGTTTTGTGCTGTGAGCCTGTTGAGAAGTAGCTTGGAGGCTGGGAAATCCATGTCCTGATTCTGTCATGCAATACAGTGTTTGGCCATTAATAGCACATTAGCTACAATTTAGACATCAGGCTCTATTAGAAAACCCGCTGACTTACAGCCACCATTGAAGCTCGGGGTCACTGCTTAATAGGGTCAGCTCTCAGCACCTCAACTGTCTGAGAGGATTTTTCTTTTAACTTTCTACTGCAGCTGTACAATAGGCCCAGTGACGAGTGATGCCATAGGTTTATTTCATTCTGTGATCATAGCCCACAGTCAGTGCGGATGAGTGAGTCCAGCCTTGTTTATTCATCCAGAGAGACGCTACTACAACCTCGTCTCCCCAATCACAATATCATTAACATGGCCTTTGGCTCCTCTACCCCATCTTCCTCTACAATGCAAATCCAAACCAAATTGCAGCCACGTTTATATGGGTTGGTGGGGTGGGTCTGTTCAGCCTCTCCCGGGAAACAAAGAAAAACTTGCATTTATACAGCGCCTTTCACATCCTCAGAACATCCAGATGCAATTCACAGCCGGTGAGTTACTTTTGAGCTGCAGTCATTGTTTTGTAAGCAAACAGGGCAGCCAGGTTGCACACAGCAATGAGATGAATGACGAGATTTCTTTGTTGGTGTCAGTTGAGGGATGAAAGTTGGCCTGACAGAGGCTGATTTGCCAGTTAGACTCTAACAGGAGGCGTGCCGGTGGTGATTCACACTCGGCAGCTGCCAATCTGGTAACGCGACATTCACACAACCTCACGCTGAATCCAACAACAACCAATTTATTTATGGTCTAAAATAGCGGCAGGCTCTTTAACTCTGGATGTAGTACAGGCATGATTGGCCAAATGGCCTGCTACTGCGCTGCAACATTCAGTATCATTCTATGATAGTAGTGATTTGATTTCCTCAGTTTTGTGTAGCAGCTGAATGAATGAGTGACGGATTTGTATACTATTGGGTGTGGTTGAAATTGTCTTCACTTGGGTGTGTGGAGTGTTGTATGTTTGGTTGGTATGCTGCCACCTTAATATACCTAGTTAGTCTAGCTTAGAGAGATTCCTTAGCCCTGAGTACTTAGAACATTAACCTTTATTACATTATAACTATGTATAGCTTCACAACAGTCTGCGTGACTCCTCTAATGCCACACTGCATCTCTCTTCAAGTCTCTCTCACATGTGATCTCTTACATCATCATGGTAGGAGGTACTCTTTACACACTCTCAACATTAACCCTTTCAGACCCTTATACTACACGAAGGTTTCCTAATGGTCGGAATTCTTCATGATATCTAATTCCGTCAGTGTTTCACCTTGAATTTTAACCACAGAAATTCATCTTGGGCTGTAATGGGTTGGCCAGCTGTTATACAGCCCGCCCGACATTCAGCTCCATTGATGTCGATAAAACTGTGTATCAGGTCGAGTTTATACTGCTGAAGATCAATTTCTACCTCAAAAGTTTCTCAAAGCTGTTAAAGAAGATAGTAACTTGGCAGGAAGGTACCATCACCGTTCTGTGAGTTAAAATCACTGTGGACTGCTTTGCTTCCCATTCTAACTCCTCATCTCCTAAAGGCACTGCCACGGGCACCTTGTGGGACCTGATCCAAATGACCGCATGTGGGTCTACACTGGGAATCCCCAATTATAACCTAGGGCTGCTTCAGGCTGGGTGGGATCCCCTCATGGATGCCTCAGCAAGAGGTCCTGGACACTTTTATACTCCTGGGCCTCGATTTAAATTTATCTGGACTGTCTCCCTGCCAGAAGCTGGCGGGAATGACGTACAGTCCAACGGGCAGGAGTAGGAAATCTGGTGGGAGGCATGTGCCACCAGGGACTCAAGGGAATGGGCCCCAACATAAGGTTAGTCGCTGGGAGAAGAGGGATGGCCAGGTCTGGGGAGGCCCGAGGATTCCTTGTGGGGCTCGGGGCAGCACTCCTGCTTCAAGCCTACAAAGAATCCTCATCTCTGCTGCCCCCTGCAGGTCTCACTGGCAGCTTTAGCGACCTACAGGTATCCCAATGGTGTTCAAAATCTCACTGACAAGATGGGCTGCGAAATTTGAATATAAAATCAGCCCTTCTTGTTACGAGCAGGTGAGGAAGGGGTCTCAAGCTCCCCTTTCACCCCCTTCTCTGGTTTGACCGCAACAGGGTTTATCCTTGTTTCACACAACTTACCACCACAGTGAGCACTTGCTCCTGTTTTTTTTTATTCATTCATGGGATGTGGGCGTCGCTGGCCAGGACAGCATTTATTGCCCATCCCTATTTGCCCTTGAGAAGGTGGTGGTGAGCTGCCTTCTTGAACCACTGCAGTCCATGTGAGGTAGGTACACCCACAGTGCTGTTAGGAAGGGAGTTCCAGGATTTTGACCCAGCCGACAGTGAAGGAACGGTGATATAGTTCCAAGTCAGGATGGTGTGTGACTTGGACGGGAACCTGCAGGTGGTGATGTTCCCATGCCTCTGCTGCTCTTGTCTTTCGAGGTGGTAGAGGTCGCGGGTTTGGAAGGTGCTGTCTAAGGAGCCTTGGTGCATTGCTGCAGTGCATCTTGTACATGTTGCTGCCACTGTGCGTCGTTGGTGGAGGGAGTGAATGTTAGTAGATGGTCTGCCAATCTGTTCCTCTAATATAATTGCAAATTAAACAATCAGACAGGTTTTCTTGAATTTAAACAAGAAAGATGTAAATTTATTATCCTTATCACTCTAAACCCATGCCCACATTCACAGCCACACGCACACACACAAATAGTTTACAAAGGGAAAAACCGAATTGGGAGATTCCAGTAGAGTCTGAAATAAATGGAATTGAAATACAGTTCAGTAGTCTCAGGGTCTTTAGTTGAAATTGTAGTCCTGAAGTCCTCACTGGTCCACATGCATGGTTGCAGACTTGCTTGTACCCTGGTTGTTGGCTGTACTGGGCTGTAGGTTTGAAGTTTTACCAGCTGCAGCTTGAGGCTTCTCTGGACCTCTACTGGAGAGAGGGAGAGCTGCTCTGTGGAATGCTTCTCAGTTACTGTCTGCCTTCTGAGTCACAATTCACAATCTCCCAGAGGTGCACAAGCAGTCACAAGACGTGACCACCTCTTTGTGTTTTAATGCGGTTCATCGGGAATTTCCTCTAAAATTCAAGGTTCTTCCCTCAAGCTGCCCAGACATACTTGGTGGGGGAGGGGTTGGGGGGAGTTGGCTCTTTCAAAGTCAATGGGTGTTGATGGCTTTTGATGACCACATATTGACAAGGCTATTTCAGATAATTGAATCAGAGAGCACCCCATTGTTCTGGCTAGGCTGAGTCAATTAGGTTTGTCTCCAGTCTGCTCTGTTGCTGATTCATGTACAAATTGCTGTGGCCATCATGGCTGCTAGCTTTTCTGTTTAAAAAAGTTATTTGCAACAATTTCCAGTAAAAGCCTCAGGCAAAGTTCTACACAATTAAATTAATATTTTCCATTCGGCATGTGGGGTTTTCATCACATTCTGAATACGTTTCCTGGTGATTAAAAATGGCGTTGGATAGGAATGCGGGGCGAAATCCCCTCCAACACCATTTTAACTATCCGCCCTCCCTGTTCCTCAAGGCAGGCTGGGTTAAAATCAGGTCTTGAGAGTTATTTGGCTAGTCAATCACAGATGGCATCACAGCCAAGCCTGAATCTCTTCTTCATCAATGTCTGTATGTGCAGGGACCACTATAAAGCAATCAGGAGCAGGAACCCTGCCTGAATTTCCCCTTTGAGAGGCCAGTGGCACTGAGGCCAATTGTGGTACCCCCAACTGTTATCCTGATTGAGAGCAGCTCATTCATCACTGATGATCAGCGTCTCAAATAGCCTAAATGGCCTAATTACTTTAGAGTAGCATAGATATAGAGAAGACTTGATAGAGGCCTAGAAAATAATTAAAGGACTGGATGGCGTCCCTATTGATAGATTATTCCAGTTTAGCAGATTGGGGAGAACCAGGGTGCATGAGTTTAAACTGAGTAAGATAGGAATAGAGTGGATATTGGTGGGAGTCGTGAGGCTCTGGAGTGCTGACTCTTTGCAGAGGATTTTAAGGCACTTCTGGGACTGGGAACAGAGGCGGGAAATCGTGGAATTTCACGCTGCCAGCTGGCATGCCAGTTCCCTGGCCCCATGCCACCCCTGGGCTATTTACCTGGAGACAGGATGTTGGGGGAGGGGGGCAGAAGGACTACTTGCCCACAATCAGTGTGTCGTCAATTGAAATAGATAAGGGCGTATTAAGGCCCATTGAAGGAGGTCGACTGGGACTTACCAGTTGGCTGCCAGGTTCCCAGAGGCGGCAGGGGTCAGTTTCGCTGCCTGGTGCAGCAGCAGCTGCAGGCCGCCCTGTAGAGGGGCTCCCCTCACCCCACCCCACCCCACTCCCCCCCATGCCACCGCCCCACCTGCACAGGCCATTTTTTATTTTAAGCTTGAAAAAGTTGAAGAGAGGGCACCTCCATTTTGAAGCACCTTCTCCTTCACTTAGCTGCCCTGGCACCTGCTGCCTCTTTCAAGTTGGAAGGCCTCTGATTGGCCCTCCAGCTTCAAGATCCCGCCCACCATGCTTAATTGGACGGTGAGCTCGCCCTCTGGCCATTAACTGGCTGCTCCCGGGAAAATCACAGTGTTTCACGGTGCGGTTCAGAAGCCCACAGGGAAAATCCTGCCGTCTGCAGTCAAAGGGGAGCTGGACCAGTTTTCGACTGGGGCAGGGTAGGTATCGTATAGACGACAAGTGTCTTTATAGATAACACTTGGTCCATGTGATGCCCTGGACTGATTTCGATCAGCTGAGGGGGTCAGAGGGGCATTTTCCATAGTATTCTTTCCCTTACGGTCCCTGGGTTTTTCCTTTCCCTCTCCCAGGAGATTACATGGCTGCTGAGGTTGGGGTTGGGGGGAGCAGTGGTTGTAGGGGGGTGGGGACATTGGAAGTGTTTCATCACGAGACCCCAACCTTCATGAGGTATGTGGCAGGCTTGATTGTCTGTCTGGTCTTTTCCTATCCGTCAGCTATGTATGCTCTAGTGAATGCTGCAAGTAATAGCTGCCCGTCACAGTGCAAACTGTAACATTTCCCTTCCAATCTTAAAGTCTGGTATGATTCAATGAAAATTCTGAGGTTTGCATCTTAATGTTTAGATGAATTGATAAGAATGAACGTGTGCTGGGAACCCAGTATTGGAGGAGTGCGCGCTGTTGTGTTAAATATAACTTGTGCAGACTCTTGAACTTCCACTTTATAGAAATGATTGGATTACTGGGAACATTGCAAACGTCCAGAATGTTTTGAACATTCAAAACCAGCAGCCCGGTCAGTCTCTTACTGTGTCCTCCCTGTGCTGTACCATTCTATGATTCTGTGTCTGCCAGGGAGGATTGATCCACCTCCTTTTTTGGCATTCATTTCTCAACAGGTCAGTCACACATCTTTTATCGCAGAGTCTCTCCTCACAGAAAGGTGGAACGGTTTTCTTCATTTTCTCTGAAAAGTTAATGGAAGTATCCTGCCCTGATTTCGTTGAAGCTGATTAGTTTTTACCGTCAAGCTAGTCCAGATTTCTTCTCCTCACAACCAATGGGAAGGGTGTGGTCTGAGATGTGATTTGCCGCATCGTAAAGCCAGAGTTTCTCCATTTAAAGCTTCAAACAGCTATCGAGGTTTAAAATGAATCTGCAGCACCCAGCCCCCACCCCCCTACTGTACGGTCGTGAACCCAAACAGCATGTGGGGCTCTCAGCAAATTCGAGCCAAAGAAAAATCTACATTTAGCTCAATTCTCAGCAACATCTCCAAGGGCTTAACATACAGTGAACTGCTTTGCAGCTGGGGGACTGTATGCAAATGCAGCAGACATTTTGTACACAGCAGGATTCCACAAACAGCATCTGTGATGGATGAACAGTTGGTGTTGGTTCAGGGAGGAATACAGGGACAGATGCTGAAGGAGCTCCCCTGCTATCTTTTAAATAGTGTCGTGGGATGTCAAATCCATATTAAGGGGCAGAGAGGGTCATGGTCTAACATCCCTCCTTAAAGGACGGGTGTTCGTGATCCTGAATCCACACCTTGACCTGTCTGACCCAGGTAATGGCGCTTCACATCTTCTACATGCATCACTCCAGTGGATGTGGATGTGGGTGGGACAGATAAATTGACCATATTCAGCCATAGACACCCTCAGCAGAGCTCACCAGTCCACTAACACCCAGAGCAGCAGAATATTCGAGTGTTACAGCCACATGGTGAGGGGTTTGGGTGGTTCTCACTGTTCAACTCCCTCCTGACCGCAGCACATGTCCTTTTTTTTTTGTTATTAGGGTTTAACCCCTTTGTGATTGCTTAGTCAAACAAACAGACAGTGACAGGTTTTCTTGTAGGTTTAAAACAGGAAATCAGTTACTTATTGATCAAAACGCCTTGTCCCAAAATTGTCGCAACTGCACCCACTCACGCATTCACTCGCACACACACACACAGACACGGAAAAAGAGACAGATAGAGAGGAAAAGGGAAAAGTGGTCATAAGTGGGGGTGGGTTTCGGGGTTTCACAGTAAACCTGTTGAATCCTCTCGAAAGTCAAGTTCTCATTGGTAGCAGTCCTGAGGTGTTTGTAGGTTTCTCTCTTGAAAGTTCAGTTGAAGACAGTGGATCACTTCTAATTCACTGCTGCATAGGTAAAGATGTAGAATTCTACAGCAGATCTCTTCCCTTCTGGCTTGCTGAATTTCTCCCAACCCCTTAAG
The DNA here is from genome assembly GCF_036365525.1 of Heterodontus francisci. Lineage (NCBI taxonomy): Eukaryota > Metazoa > Chordata > Chondrichthyes > Heterodontiformes > Heterodontidae > Heterodontus > Heterodontus francisci. The sequence goes on along the minus strand of NC_090407.1, from coordinate 27,276,361 downwards.
CTGGAAACAAGCTTCTTGGATGCTTCTTTCCAGATGTCTCTCTCACGCTCTCTCTCTAGGGCTGCCACTTAGAGTAAAAGTTTGTTCCATCTCACCTCTGCTAGGAGACAAGTATTTTCTTCCCTGTAGTGACTGACAGTGGCCCAGAATGTGGCTCTTTCATACCTTCTTTGTTTCAGAAGAACCCATTCAATTCAGGAATGTTTCAGGATGGGTTTAGGATGGGTGCAATTGACATCTCTTAGCTCTAAAGGTATTCTTTAGTCTAAACAGGCAGTGTGGCAATATTCAAATACAAAAGTGGCCATCTTTTGCAGCAGTGTCCATTTTCTTGGAAAGGCAAAGTTAATTTTTATAACTCTTCAGTTTTCGTCTTTTTTTTAATCATCACATTTCTTGTAAGCATGGCACATGGTATATAACCAGAATGACTGTGTAATTGACTAATGAACTTCATTACAGATAAGTGTGAGATAATGCATTTTGTTAGGAAGAATAAGGAGACCACATAGTCCTTGGAAACTAAGGGCTGGATTTTATGGGCCCCCTGAGACGGGGTCAGAGATGGGGACCCATAGAGTTGTGACGGATGGTGGAGGCCCCGTTGCCAAGAAATTATCCTGGAGGCGGGATAGGCCAATGACAGCCTCCTGCCCAGATGCCAATTGAGGCCCTTGTGGCCTAATAATGGCCACTTGAGAGCCTCTTCCCACCGCCGCTGGGATCTTACCTGCGACAGGGAATGCCTACACCACGTGGGGAGGGCGCCTTGTAAAACGAGGCACCCTTGCTGCGGGCTTGTGGGGGAGGGGGTGTCCCTCCTTCGTGGGCAGTCTGTGGCCCACGGAGAACCCCTGCCGGCAAAGCCTACAACTTCATGAATCCCCACCCCTGGACCATGTCCACTGCATCCCATCCCCCCTCGCTGGGGCCTTCCAGACTTGACCTAGCGACCCAGGCTCACTTACCTGAGGTCCAGGTTTCCAGTGCTGGGCCTGGGTCCAAGGCCTCTGCAATACCAGCAGTGGCCACCGCTCCTGGTGGCGCAGAGCTGCCAGCCCTGTGATTGGCCGGCAGCTCTTAGAGACAGGCTATCCCATCTCTAAAGGGAATGGAGATCCCGGTGCTGGAAACTTTGCCTCCAGAACAACGGAGGATCCCGCCTGGGAGTGGGGGGCACGCAAAGACAGAGGCAGGGCTCCCCCTGCCTTTTTGAGCTGGCGCTGGAAATAACCCCTCCCCCACAAAATCCAGCCCTAAGTGCCTAAAATGGCGCAGAGGAACAGAGGGATCTGGTGGGGGTACAGATACACAGATCACTAAAAGTCATTTGCAAGTTAATAAGGCCGGAAAAGAAGCAAACCACTGTGGTTCATTTCTAGAGAGATAGAATTGATAAGCAGAGAAGTTATGCTAAACTTGCATAGAAACTTGGTTAGGCCACGCGTGGAGTGTGTGAAGGTTATTGATCTCCATATAATGAGAAGATATAGAGGCACTGGAGAAGGTTATATCTATCTGGAAAGATTGAACAGGCTGAGGCTCTTTTCCTTGGAAAGGAGAAGGCTGATGGATGACCTGATACATGTCTTTAAGGTGATGAAATGGTTTGAGAGGGTAGACGTAGAGAAGATGTTTCCACTTGCAGGCAAGGCCAGAACTAGGGGCCATAATTATAAGGTAGCCATGAATAAATTCAGCAGGGAATTCAGGAGAAACTTCTTTACCCAGAGAGTGGTGAGAATGTGGAACTGAGTGCCACAAGGAGTAGATGAGGTGAATAGCACAGTTGCATTTAAGGGGAAATCTAGAAAAACACATGAGGGAGAAAGGAAGAGAAGGTTATGTTGATGGGGTCAGATGAAGAGGGGTGGGAATAGGCTCATGTGGAGCATAAACACTGGTGTGGACCTGTTGGGCTGAATGGCCTGTTTCTGTGCTAAAAATACTTTGTAATATTTTGTAATAATCAGTGTGATAAATCTGCACAGACATTTTTAATAAAACAGTCTCTTGTCATATCACGAAAGGATTGTCCATAATTCGTATTGAAGACTTTAAATTCCTGATGTTACCTTTCTGACTGCAGCAGATTTAAAAATGAATGAATGTTGAACCAATATCATTCACCAAATGTTCTTGCTGCCCATGTGCGCTCTTTCAGATTGATACAGCTATTGAAATCCACACCGTGTAAAATACCAGAGTGGGTGGGGGGGGCAACTTTACCAGGCCCCGTGGAGGCAGGTTTGGAGGCAGAAACAGGAGGCTGGTTACATTAGAAAAAATGATGTCACACAGGAGTGCCAACGTGTTCCCGCCTCTTCCCATTTTTCCTGGAGGCCGCTTGTGTGCGCGGTCAGCAAACCACCCATCAGCAACAGGAAGCCAACTGAGCTTGTAAGTGAATCAATGAGCAGCCACTTTGTCAGGTGGGAAAATTCAGCCCCAGGTGTCTGTCGCACAGTCTGCCGTCTGTAACAGATACAGAGCTGCCAGTGAGGCAGGCCAGAGCTGTCCTTTGTCCTGTGCTGGGATCTATAAGGTAACCTCCATTGCTTCTGGTGCTGCCTGGGAGTGTGTGTCAGCACATGCCCCATTCCCCCACTTCCTGTAACGAATAGAAAATACTGGCAGTGAGAGCAGCAATTCCCAAATGGCCCTCCCACGGCCTCTTGTGGGTTCTTTGCCCCTATGGAAACACTTGTTGCCTCTTTGTGCACATACAGTTTGTCACATTGGTCGAAATTTTACGTTGGGCAGGAGGACCCACCCACTGGCCAAAATGTCGGTGGCAAGCCCGTCCCTGCCAGGCCCGGGGAGCCACTCCGGGATTTTTAGCTCCCTAGGACCTTAATTGGCTTTGGGCGGGACTTCCATTTCCTTGAGCGGTGGCCACTGCTGGGACTACACCCAGCCATCGCAAGCATGGTGAAGGACGGCCCCGGAATGAAGATAAGTTTTTGGGGTGTCGCTGGGGACAATCGACCAGGCCCCGGCGAGGCAAGGGGCATTGGTTGGGGGGGAAATGTTTTGCATTGGGGGCAGTTGGGGCATCGGGGGTGGCCCTTTATGGGGCACAGAGTGCCCACCAACAACCCCCCCCCCCCCCAACCCAAGCCCACAAGAATGCCGCCAGTTTTTACCTGGCGATGTTCTTGGGGCCTTTGCCATCTGTCCGCCATGGGTAAAATTCCTTCGGTGGTGGGAGGAGGCCCTTAAGTGGCAGTTAATTGCCCACTTAAAGGCCTTGATTGGCCTGAGGCAGGTGGGCTGTTTCTCGCCACCGCCCCCCCGTTGTGGGTCCATAAAACGCCAGCCATTTTTTATGTCATAATCTGTGAGGCATCGACTCTGTTTACAGTTTCCATAATTCCAATCTTATGCTCACCTAATATAAGAGTAAAGAAAGACGTATTGAATATTGTACACCCAGGAGTGTGGAGGACTGGCTGGCAATGCCACAATTTGACTCCCAATAAAAACTGTACCCACCAGTTGGTACAGAACATTCTGTTTGTCACACTCGCTATGCTCTGGGAGTTTGGATACAGAACTGGGGGAGAAATTGGTCTGGGTTGCACCTGTTCTTCAGCTGTTAAAATGGGTGCAGCGTACTCCAATTTCTGGGCGTGAGATCCTGCTCATTGTCATGGCCGGCACCATTTTGGTCCTTGCTCTTTTTGGCATCCCCAAGGGCTGCATGAAAGTTGCATTGGCCCAATTTAAATACAAAAAGATGGATCCCAAGCCTGTTTCAGGACACACTGTGATATTCGTGAAAAGCTTTGTGAAGCATGTGCCATTCAAGCTGCGACTAATTATTCCAGTGCCACAGTGACTGTGATCTTTAAAGGGACTGCAGGAGGCTGTAGAAAAAGGTCGTTTCCTTAATTTTTACCTATCTTGATGTGGAGCTAGGGTGAGCAGAGAGGGGCTTTGATAGATCAAATCCCCTTTTCTCATCCAAATTGTTCTTGTGTTTTTACTGACTCTGCAAATGGATACCATTCTAATTCAATTTTGTAAGGTTCGTAGTCAGTTCATTATCTTACTTTGCAGAAAAGAATGTTGTCTGTAATTAGTTCGAATTGTAGATGGGGGACTGAGTGGCCCAGTTTGGGGTCTGAGTATCTAATGACCATTGATACAGCATCAGTCATAACGGTCCCACGTTGGTGAGTCTGCGTAATGCAGCAGAACCACGAAAGGAGATGAGATAACATAATGCCTCACAAGATGTCAAGTACAGAATTGGACTTTAAACCAGTTGGTTCCTCACTTGCAGTGCATTCATGTGGATTGAAGGGGAACAGGGACTGACAAAGACAAATGGGACCCTTTACGAGTGCATAAACCTTCTGTGATTAGAGTTTCAAAATTGATTTAATGATATTTTTGGATCTATAAAATTTGACATTATGTCCCAGCAGTAAATAACAAAGGCTTTGGAACTAATTAAATCTGCTCTTTGCTGCGCAGCCATCAATCAAAAAAGGCAAATTTAAGGAACAGATAGTAGGGAAGGCAGTAGATAGGAACATAAGAGCTTAAGAAATATAAGCAGGAGTGGGCCATTCGGCCCCTTGAGCCTGCTCCACCATTCAATAAGATCATGGCTTAATTCCATTTTCTTCTCTGTCCCCCCGTAACCCTTGACTCCTTTGTAGATCAAGAATCTGTCTAACTCAGCCTTGAATATATTCAATGACCCAGCCCCCACTGCTTGCTGCGAAGAGAATTCCCAACACTAACAACCCTCTGAGAGAAGAAATTCCACCTCATCTCCATCTTAAATGGGAGACGCCTTAATTTGAAACTGTGCCCCCTAGTTCTAGATTACCCAACGAGGGAAAATATCCTCTCAGCATCTATTCTGTCAAGCACCCCCCAGGATCCTATACATTTCAATAAGATCACCTCTCATTCTTCTAAACTCCAATGAGTATAGGCCCAACCTGCTCAACCTTTTCTCATAAGACAACTCTTCATCCAAGGAATTAGCTAAGTAAACCTTCTCTGAACTGCTTCCAGTGCAAGTATGTCTTTTATTAAATAAGGAGACCAAAACTGTACTCAGTACTCCTGGTGTGGTCTCACCAATGCCCTGTACAGTTGTAGCAAGACTTCCCTACCTTTATACTCCAATCCCTTTGCAATAAAGGCCAACATTCCATTTGCCTTCCTAATTACTTGCTGTACCTGCACGCTAACTTTTTGTGATTCATGTACAATGTCATCCAGGTCCCTCTGTACCACAGCATTCTGCAGTCTCTTTCCATTTAAATAATATTTTGCTTTTCTATCCTTTCTGCCAAAGTGGACAACCTCACATTTTTCCATATTATATTCCATCTGCAAATTTTTTTGCCCATTCACTCAACCTACCTATATCCCTTTTCATACTCTTTGTATCCTCCTCACAACTTGCTTTCCTAACTATCTTCATATCATCAGAAAATTTGACTACAATATAGTCAGTCCCTTCATCCAAGTCATCAACATAGATCGTAAATAGCACTGATCCATGTGGCACTCCACTAGTTAACAGTTTGCCATCCTGAAAATGACCCATTTGTTTCCTGTTGGTTTGCCAGTCCTCTATCCATGCTCACATATTACTCCCAACACTATGAGGTCTTATCTTATGTAGCATTCTTTTATGTGGCACCTTATTGAATACCTTTTCACAATCAAAATACACTACATCGACTGGTTCCCCTTTATCCACCCTGCTTGTTACATCCTCAAAGAACTCAAATAAATTTGTCAAACACAATTTCCCTTTAATAAAACCATGTTGACTCTGCCTGATTGCATTATGATTTTCTAAATGTCCTGCTACTATCTCTTTAATAATGGATCCTAGCATTTTCCCAATGACAAACATTAGGCTAACTGGCCTATAGTTTCCTGCTTTCTGTCTCCCTCCTTTCTTGAATAGAGGTGTTACATTTGTGGTTTTCCAATCCACTGGGACCTTTCCAGAATCTAGGGAATGTTGGATCCACTATCTCTGTAGCCACTTCCTTTAAGACCCTAGGATGCAGGCCATCAGGTCCAGGGGACTAGTCAACCTTTAGTCCCATTAGTATTCCCATTACTTTTTCTTTAGTGATAGTGATTGTTTTAGGTTCCTCCTTCCCTTTTGCCTCCTGATTTTCTACTTTTCTTGGGATGCTTTTTGTGTTTTCTACCGTGAAGACGGATACAAAATACTTGTTGAAAGCCTCTGCCATTTCCTTGTTTCCCATTATTAATTCCCCAGTCTCATCCTCTAAGAGACGAATCCTCACTTTAGCTACTCTTCTTTTTATATACTTGTAGAAGCTTTTACTGTCTGTTATTATATTTCTTGTTAGTTTTCTCCAATATTCCAATTTCTCCCCTTCTTTTTCATCATCCTTTGCTGGTTTCTAAAATGTTCCCAATTCTAGCTTACCACTAATCTTCGCAACATTGTATGCCTTTTCTTTCAATTTTATATCACCCTTAACTTCCTCAGTTAACCACAGATAGTGCATCCGGTGGTAGAGTCTTTCTTCCTCAATGGAATATATCTTTGTTGAGAGTTATAAAATATCTCCTTAAATGTCTGCCACTGCTTCTCTAACATCTTACCTTTTAACTATTTCCCCGTCCACTTTAGCCAACTCATGGGTATGTCTTTATGCCCCTGTAATTGCCTTTATTTAAATTTAAGACACTAGTTATGGACCCATATTTCTCAAACTGAATGTAAAATTCTATCATGTTATGATCACTCTTACCTAGAGGATCCTTTACGACGAGGTTTTTAATTAATCCTGTCTCATTACACATTACCAAGTCCAAAATAGCCTGCTCCCTGGTAGGTTCTAGAATGTAGTTATAAAGAAGTGTCCCGAATACACTCTATATTCTCATCCTCCAGACTACCTTTGCCAATTTGATTTGTCCAATCAATGTGAAGATTAATATCACCCATGATTATTGCCCTACCTTTCTTGCAAGCCCCCATTATTTCTTGATGTTTACTCTGTCCTACATTGTAACTACCGTTAGGAGGCTTATAAATTACTCCCACCAGTGACTTCTTTCCTTCGCTGTTTCATATCTCCACCCAAACTGATTCTACATTTTGATCTTCTGAACCAAGATCATTTCTCACTACTGTACAGATCTCATCCTTTATTAACAGCGCCACACCACCTCCTTTTCCTTTCCTCCAGTCCTTCTGAAATGTCAAATATCCTTGAATATTCAGATCCCAGCCTTGGTCCCCTTGCAACCATGTCTCTGTAATGGCTATCATAACAGACTCATTTATTTCTATTTGTGCTATCAATTCATCCATCTTGTTACGAATGCTGCGTGAATTCAGATAAAGAGCCTTTAATTTTGTCTTTTTACCCTTTTTGCCTACTCTGACCTTCTTTGCTGGTGCACTCATGTTTGTACGCTCTGTCCCTTCCTGTCACACTCTGGTTCTCATTACATGTATCGTTACCCTGCACTATTTCTATGTCTTTTCTCTTTAACTTTTCAAATCTCCCCTCACAAGAACCCTCCCCCCACTATTTAGTTTAAAACCCTCTCTATCGCCATGGTTATATGATTTGACAGGCCACTGGTCTCAGTGATGTTCAGGTGAAGGCCATCCCAATGGTACAGCTGCCTCTTTCCCCAGTACTGGTGCCAGTGCCCCATGAATCGAAACCCATTTCTCCCATACCAATCTTTGAGCCACGTATTCAACTCTCTGATCTTATTGACCCGATGCCAATTTACTCATGGCTCAGGTCGTAATCCAGAGGTTATTACCTGCGAGTTTCTGCCTTTTTAATTTAGCCCCTAGCTGCTCATACTCCCTCAGCGGAACCTCTTTCTTAGTCCTACCTGTGTGGTTGGTACCCATGTGGACCATGATAACTGGATCCTTCCCCTCCCACTCCAGGTTCCTCTCTAGCCCCCTGGGGATGTCCTTAACTATGGCACTGAGCAGGCAACACAGCCTTCGGGATTTGCACTCTCGGCTGCAGATAGTTGTATCTATCCCCCTAACTAGACTGACCCCTACTACAACTACATTCCTTTTAACTCTTGCCACTTGAATGGCCCCCTGCACCACGATTGCTCATCCTCCCTGCAGCTCCTGCTACCATCCGCATAAACTGCAAGAACATCGAACCTGTCTGATTTTTGAACAATTGCAAGAACTGAGGCTCCCCCAGTGCTACCTTCTGGATCCCCATACCTGCCTCTCACAGTCCCACCCTCCTGTCCTGATCACTGACCAAGTCAGAAGTAGGCCTTAGGGGTGTGGCTGCCCCCTGGACCAAAGTGTCCAGGTAACTTTCCCCCTCCCTGATGCATCGCAGTGTCTGAAGCTCGGACTCCAGCTCATCAACTCTGAGCCGCAGTTCCTCGAGCTGCAGACATTTACTGCAGAAATGGTTGCTGTGGATCACACAGGTGTCTACCAGCTCCCACATGCTACAGCTGCAACACATCACCTGCCCTGACATCTTAACTGTGTTTTATTTAACAAATTAGGTTTAGAAATATCACCCAACAATTATCTGTAGTTATATCTGTTGGTTTAACTAGTTTTGCTGTAAATTTAATGCAATACTTATATCTCCCCAGTACCAGTTAAACTATTGCCCCCGTTTAGAGAGGAAAAAAAACTTAAAACTCACCAACTAGTCACCTGCCTGCTCACCGAATTAATGTTTCCGAGCTTCAGCTCTCACATCTCGCTCCCGGTCTCCGGATCCCTTTCTCAGACCACTCCTTTCTGCAAAAGGTCAGAACAGCACCTCCTCCCTCACTGCACCGAGTTCCCACACTTAACAATTCCCAAGCTCACACTCTGTCTCGAGCTGCACTCATTTACGAGCTGCTACCTTCGTGGATGGTGCTGGCAAATTCAAGAGGGAACCAATAATGGTAAAGAAGGTGTTTGAGGAATATGGGAAATAGAGCAGTGCCTGCTACTTCTCTAACTAGATCAGCTAGAGTGTCTCATTCACTCCTCCACATTCCTCATTTCCACAGCAAACAAAATTGACAGAACTGGGTACTTCAGAGGGGTTATCTCTGGTGCCTGGCTTCAAATCCAGCCACTGCTGAAGTGAAAAAAGGCTCTTGTCTGCTGCCTGTAAGGGGTTGTAAGTGATATGTATTCAGCAGTTAGGCACAAAGTGTCCCTAATTCAGTACTGATTGGGAATCTGGCTCAGAGAGTTCACAGAATGGCTCAGGTGAGACAAAAATGTCACCCTGGTGCAGTGAGGGGCACTTTTCTGATTTTGGGGCTAAGACTTATTGTTTGGGCAGAGCAGAAGGAGCTTTGCTTGGCCACTGGCGGTGATATCAATACGTGCCAAGTGCTAGCATTTCACAAGGACAACCAATGTTGTGGGAGCCCAGGCAAGGAATGCTGACAGACATCAGCATGGACCTGGCCCCTCACTCCTCACAGCTGTCCCTACTTGAGTCCTGCCATTGAAAGAAGGGATTCTGACTACATCATACTGATACGGACCTGTAATTATTTTTGTCCTTGGATTAAAACAAAAAGTGTGTGTGCCTTTAAGACTCTGTTAGAAACAGTGCACCTTTAAGAGAGAAGGTTCTGGAATCCCTGAGACACAGTGTCCAGCAGTTGCATTTTTGGTTACCCTGAGAAACAGCAGTAGAGAGAGAGGTCACATGGTAATGTTTCCATTTTGACTGTGTGTCGAACTGGCAGAAACCAGCTCAGACCAGTTAGTTTGGAGAGACTCTCCAGTGAAGTATGCTGAAGGAAAAGAGCTGTTTTATTCTCCCTCAGCAAAAATTTTACATGGTGCTGCAAGCCAAGTTAATTCCCTGAGTAAAGAAGAAAAAGCCTTCTTTGTCAAGAATTTGTATTGCTGTGCTCATCGTTCAAAGAATTGTTTATGCCTACCACAGCCGAAGTGTTTGAATGCCTGTCAAGAACAGATTATTTTCATCAAATCCGGATGAAGACTTCGAGTGACCTCTGACCATTTGCACATTAGAAGACTTCATCCATCAGGATCGTAACCTACAAAGATTTTCTTATTTTATTTATTCTTAAGAAACAGCTAATTTTAAAAACCCACTTTTAAAACCAGGTAACTATTGTTACTTTTGAAAGTATATGTGTGAATGGGGGAGTTAGATTAAAATAAGAAGTTATAAGCTCTTTAGACATAGGTTTATCTTAATAGTGCTTAAGATTTAGTTTTTTTTAATAAATAGTTAATTCGTTGTTGTCTAAAGATACCTGGTTTGGCCTGTTTCATTTTGGGGTTACTAGAGTGCTTAATTTGGCTGTTTTCTGATTGGGTATGAAAGTTTAATAATATGCTGCGACCTGTGGAGTGACGGGACTGAATTGACAGTGCGTTGCTCCCGCCGTGGATGTAACAATACTGTAGGCAGGAATTCTTTCAAGAGAAGGAATTTCTCCCTACAATATTCAACAATGGGATTCCTTCCGTTCATGGCAGCAATCAGGAAGGAGCAGCCTTGAGGGAAGCAGATGGCACTGAAAGGGAAAGGAGAAATGAAAAGGGACAGAAAAATGGGTAGCCTTGAAGGAGATCGGGACGATGGAAATGAAGGTGAGAGGAAAAGGGACAGAAACTGGGAATGGTGCTTTGAGGTGGGGGAGAAAACAAATCCTGGCATCAATGTGAGGGGAAGGAGTAGAGAGAATGGCAGCTTTAAAAAAGGGGATAATGTCAGTATATAAACTCACTGGGGACGGTGAGGGGGAAGAATGCCAGCCTGAAAAGGGGGAAGTGAAAGAAAAAAATCCATATTTTCTGACTTGGAGGGATTGAAGAGTTTTGATTGAATTTGGATGGAGGGGATAAAATATGTCAGTGGATTGAGAGGATAAAGGAAGAAGGGTAACAGTTTGGACAATGGTGGAGGAAAGTAGAGACCTGGTGGAACAGGAAGATGGGAGCCCATGCTCCGAACATTGAACCATCGCAGCCATTCAGATTTTAGCAGAACGCCAGCAGAGAGAATCCAATTCCTCCTTGTCCATTTTCTGCGTACGTGCAACTTGGGGGATAAACTTACAGGAAAAATACAGCAGTAAAGCCAGTAAAACTTTAATTATTACCCAGGGGAACGTCCTTGAAGGAGAGTGTTGGTTTCTGTTGGCTTTTGTGTACTAGAGAATGATATTCTTTTAAAGACTCTGGACATTCACAGTACTCAATTTCCCAGCTCGCTTAGTAAGGAGGTGAGTTTATAGCTTTGAACGTTTCATAATCTCACTGAAAGCAGAAAGTGGTTGATTTCTACTGCACTGCAGGTGGGGAATGAGAGCTGGAGTCAGTGTCAGTGAGGCTGAGTCACTGCACTTTACAGCTCCCTTGCAATGCCTGGAATAATGCTGCCACACAGTGGCTCCATTGTTTAATAGAACGTTGCCTATTGCCTTAGTACTTGTGTTGATTTACTGCAGACTGGGAAACAGTGAGCACGGGAAGAGCAGGAGGAGTGGAAGTCCCATGAGACAGTGCTACCCTGAGATTTGCCCTTACAAAGCTGTAATATGCAGCGTTCCCTTGTTGAAGTTGTTTTCGTTGTTCCCAGCTGGGAGGTTGTGAGTCAGAGTCCCGTAGCTGCCTGTCATTCAGCCTTGCCTCCCTTGCTCTGTGTGTTCTGTCAGTTCTTTGCCGGTCACTTTACAAATGGCTAAGTCGAAGGGACGACATAAATAGTCCGATTTCCCCACCGACGACCCTCCTGCCCACCCCCCACAAAATAAATCACACTTTTTTTAAATTCTTTCACAGGATGTGGGGGTCACTGGCAAGGCCAGCATTTGTTGCCCATCCCTAATTGCCCTTGACAACTGAGTGGCTTCCTAGGACATTTCAGAATCAACCACATTGCTGTGGGTCTGGAGTCACATGTAGGCCAGACCAGGTAAGGACAGCAGATTTCCCTCCCTAAAGGATATTAGTGAACCAGATGTGTCTTTGCGACAATCAATGATAGTTTCATGGTACCATTACTGAGACTGGATTTCAATTTCAGATTGTTTTATTAATTAAATTTAAATTCCACCAGCTGCTGTGGTAGGATTTGAACCCATTTCCCCAGGGCATTAGCCTGGGCCTCTGAATTACTAGATCAACGACATTACCAGTACACTACCATCTGGCTGATAACTGGGTGGGTTTTATGGGGGCTAGAGCAAGTCAGGTGGGCCAGCCACAGGATATTGTGTGGCTACAATGTGAAAAAGTAGTAAGAGGAAGAAAGCTGTTTGTTTATGGTTGCTGGATTTTTAGAACAAATTTCAAAATACTAATGGCTGTGACTCACATCACAAATGTTTACTGATTGTGTTTATTGGCAGAGTTAAAGTTTTGTTCCCACTTATGTGCCAGCACAGTGAGCTCAGGCCACCTAAATCCAGTCCAGTCCTTGCCACACATGAGTTGATGGCATGCCTTAGGCCTTTTGGTAAGGCCGAATAAGCACAAGGATTATTTGGGAAGTAAGTGTGGAAGTAGGAGATGTCGACAAGCTCCTGTGATGGTGGGAGTTGAGTGAGATACACTGTGCGGAGAGGGGGCAGGTAAACATTACAGCTGGCCTAGGGTTGCCAACTTTTGGCTGAATGTGTTTCTGGAGTTTTCATCACAAGGCTTCTCATCATCATCAGCTTGCGCGGTCAAACAACTTTTCTTCTCCAATAGCTTTCTAATTAACAAACAAAAGTGTTCAAAGAAATTTTGAAAAACTTTGTTATCAATGTCCCTATGACTTTTTTTCTTTGGTTGATCACTGCAGTATTCAGATTAATTGTCAATTCCTGGAGACTCCAGGGCAATCCTGGAGGGTTGGCAACCCTGGCACCATTCTTGTGCAAAGTCTGATTTAGGAGTACTTGACACTGTCACTTTCTGGTGCTGAGGTATTGCCATTACCACCATTCCTTACCTTGATGTAAAATACATGCTATGGCGAGTGACTGTATGGCAAATAGTATGTTAGCCCTGATTATAATAGCATTGGCGTATAAGAGTGAAAAGTCTTACTGCAATTATATATGGTGAGACCCGAGATGGAGTACTGTGTATAGTTTTTGTCTCCTTATCTGAGAAAGGATATACTTGCCTTAGATGGAATGCAACAAAGATTGACCAGACTGATTCCTGGGATGAGGGGATTGTCCTACGAGGAGAGATTGAGTAAACTAGGCCTATATTCCTTAGAGGTCAGAAAAATGAGAGGTGATCTCATTGAAACATATAAAATTCTTAAGGGTTTTGACAGGGTAGTTGCTGGGAGGATTTATCCTCTGGCTGGGGAGTCTAGAATTAGGGGTCACAGCCTCAGAATAAGGAGTCAACCCTTTAAGAACGAAATGAGGAGAAATTTCCCCACTCAAAGGGTTGTGAGAATTATGGGATATGGGGATAGTGTGGGAAGATGCTGCTGAGGTAGACGATAAGCCATGATCTTATTGAATGGCAGCGCAGTCTCGAGGGGTTTAAGAGCCTAAATCTGTTCCTATTTCTTATTTTCTTATGACAAGGAAAGTGTCCAAGGGCTGCAGGAGTGGATGGACGGGCCAGAATTTGAGAGATTTTACATTGATTTGTAATGAGTGGTGTAACAATGAAATGTTATACATTTGACACAAGGGCATTGGTAGTGGTAAGAGAGAGATTTACTATCAGTTAAACTTGGGCGGAGGTTTTAAGGAGATGTGTATAGCTCTACTGTCCAGGCAATCATGGGGCAAAGCAAAAATCTACTTGGGCAATTAAACTGCTCCTTGTCTTGAATCATTGCTGAGTGGACCTTCGCATCCTGTCCCAACAATATCCTGAGTCAATGAAAGTTCTGGCACCATCTTGACTTTTGATTCTGTTGACCTCTCCCGGCACACTGTGGTGTTGCCTGGCCCTGCCCGCTGCCATGCTAATGGTATTTTGGTCCCAGTGGTCCTGTTTGGTATGTGGCAGCTCAGTGTCCCCTGCATGTTCACCCATCATCTACCTAAGGCTCCCTTTCCATGCTGGAGTGCACTTTGAGTAAAGCAGACAGAGTGCAAAAGCATTCAGAGACCACAGTTAACATGGTTCAAATGATTCTGAAGGGTTTAGTATAAAGGTATTTTTACATGTCTTATTCAAATTGTTCCTGACTCCAGCGAGTGACTTCTATGTGCTTCTCTGTCCCTTTTGTATACGTTCAGTCAGGTGGCCGTTTCTCTATGCCCTGCTGTGTAATGTGGAGACCTGTTTGTCCTGTGAGGAGAATGGATCGATACTCTCTGGAGTTGAGAAAAATGTGAGGTGATTTCATTGAAACATATCAGATTCTGAGAGGGGTTGGCAGGCTAGATACTGAGAGGCTGTTTCCCCTGGCTGGATAGTCTAGAGCTAGGGGGCATAGTCTCAGGATAAGGGTACGGCCACTTTGGACTGATATGAGGAGAAATCTCTTCATCAGGATTGTGAATCTTTGGAATTCTCTACCCTGGAGGGTTGTGGATGCTCCGTCATATTTTCAAGGCTGAAATCGATAAGATTTTTGGACTCGAACGGAATCCAGAGATTTGGGGGTCAGGCAGGAAAGTGGAACTGAGGGTGAGGATCAGCCATTGTTAAATGGCGGAGCAGGCTTGAGGGGCTGTATGGCCTAATCCTGCTCCTGCTCCTTGTGTCTTGTGAATCTGTGTTTACTTCAGAAAATAGCCAGCCCTCACTTGACATTGGAGTTGCTTTTTTTTTGGGTCTGTGACAGTGTCAGTTCACTGAATGCTAGGTCATTCCCACTAAGGCGTTCCAGTAACAACAACAACTTATATCTATATAGAACCTTTAACAGAAGGAAACGTCCCAAGACACTTTACAGAAACATTATAAAACAAAGTATGCCACTGAGCCACAAATATTAGGTCAGATGACCAAAAGCTTGGTCAAAGAGGTAGGTTTTAAGGAGTGTCTTAAATGATGAAAGCGAGGTGGAGAGGCAGAGAGGTTTAGGGAGGGTTTTCTAAAGCTTGGGACCTAGGCAACTGAAGGAGCAGCCACCAATGGTGGAGCGATTAAAATCAGGGATGCACAAGAGGCCAGAATCAGAGGAACGCAGATATCAAGATTAAGAGAGAGGGAGCTGGCTATCTGCTATACTCTTTAGTGTAGCCGTGTACAGGCACAGTGGGCCGAATGGCCTCCTTCTGTGCTGTAAAATTCCATGATTCTAAGCTACATTTGTGGCTCACTTTGGTTGTTTTCCTGAACGGACAGTTTAATGCACCCTCCTGACATGGCTGAATATTTTATCTTATTTCACAGGAAATTCTTCACTTTGTTGACTCCTCTTCAAGTGCTGGGTTGATTTTATTGACACAACCTGTGCCAGACACTCTGCAAACTCTTGAGTCTAGCAGTAATTTTCCGGGCCTGTGATGTGTTTCACAGCGTCGGGCAGCTAATTAATGCTTGCTACACGCTGAGATTATTCTCTGTGCCTCTGATACTCATCATTCCCTTCATAGTCCTGTCCTTCTCTTGGAGCTGCTGAGCTTCCTGGAACAGAGGGCACTGAGTGACATTTTTAATGAAGTGTTATGTTTTGACGTTGCTTCTCCTCCTCAGTCCACCTCTCGGCAGCTTGCTCTGCTCTGCAGGTGGCCTGTTATGTTGTTTCTCATGGCTCTTTATCCTCCTTCCAATTAGCCTCCTGCCTCTGCCTAATGAGATCTTGATGCTATCACTTATGCATTCTATCAGTTAATTGTGTTAAAAATAGCCGGTATACCTTGTGCTGCATAATCACATTGTTAAGTAAAGCACAGCAGGAAACAGATTAGAGTCTGAAAGTTTACTAAATATTCAAATACTGACAACATGAGGGAATGGGGTCATTTTCATCTTTGTACCCATCATAGAAACAACATTTGGAAAAACTGCAAGGCAAAATTGCCACAGTAAGTGAATCAATGTACAATATTTGCATTTATAAAACATCGCAGTGAAACATCAAAATGCTTCACACAATGAATTATTTTTGAAGTGTGGTCGTTATTGTCACAGCAACTGTCCTGAACCATCTATGCCCCAGAAATGCCCATAAGATAAACCATCAGTTATTGGCTGAGGGAGGTATGTTGCCCAGGACACCATGAGAAGCTCCTCCTCTTTAAGTCATGCCAAGGGCTGAGCTACTGGTAGAAGGTCCCTTGATTTATTCACTCATCCAGAAGATGGTACTTTACAATGCAGTATTCCCTCAACACTGCACTGGAGTGTTGGGCCTTAGGCTGTGTGTTTGAAATGTTTTGTAGGATTCAAAATCCCAAAACCTTGTAAGTCAACCGTGGGAATCCTGCTGCTGAGCCAAGTTGACACTCAGGTCAGAAAACCTGCAGCACTGATCCAGTCGTCTCGTCACCTTTGCTGCAACACATCAGCCAGAAAGGAGAGAGCCTTTGAAAATCAAAGAGAATAATTCCCGATTTTGGGGACCGCTGTCTTCCTGGCCATTATTCATCCCTCATGTATCACTAAAATAGTTTATTTGCTGTTTATTACATTGCCAACTGAAATCTTGCTGCGATGTGTATTTTTGTCCAGGTTGATGCAGAGTGCACATCACACGGTTCAAGAGATTGGTGCTTCTTTTGTTTGGCTAACTGCATATGTTAGAGGTACTGGTGTACATGCCCAGTTTCTGGGGAGCAACAGGGGTTGGGGATTGGAGTACTCTGATCCTATTCTAGTGATGAATCCAATTTAAAGTACTATTTCAGTGCACTATCCATTATTTTCTTAAAAGCCCTTCTTTTCCCACTTGATATGTTACACACCTTCCTGACATTTTGGAGTCTTCCCCTCATTACTTGCGAATACTTCCTTTGTACAGTGAGCTGACAACAGTGGTCCAAAGGCAGGAGGGTTGCCAAGTCTGTTTGGATGTATTTCTGGAAGTACCATCCCCTACCTCCAATGGCTGTAATGCCAACACCACCATCTCATCAATCAAGAGACAAACTCTTGAAGAAAAATCACGAGATTCGGTATAAAAATCATGAGCTGCTTTTTTTTTCAAACAATATACCAATCTAGATTAACAGTTGGTTTATATACCTCGTCAGTGGCTTATCTAATCTTGAACAGAGCTCTCGTCAGAGCTCTTTACAAAAACGATATTACTGCATCTGAAAATGCTTCACAGAAAACGTTAAAAAAAATCCTGCCTGTTATTGCCATATTGCTATACATCTCAGTTTAAGGTTACGATGAACATAAGTGACAAGTGCGATAGTGTTTAATTTTATAAGTTTCCATTTGTTTCAATGTTTAGCTCATTTTTACTTGTGCCCCTCTAAAAAAAAAAGGGGCATGCTTGTTTGATGGGAGGATCTCAGTGTCTCCTTATTGGTTTATTCCAAAAAGCAACAAGAAAGATCTTATGCAACTTCAGCTACAGTAATGCATCCTTAGTATTGCATGTGGTGCACTGCCCCTTTAAGAATTCCAAAGGGTTGGGGGAAGGGAGGAATTGAAAGAAAACCCAATAGAGCTGGTCCCGCCTTCTTTTGAGCAGCCATCACTGATTGGTCAGCACAGACGTCAGTTGAGGCATTGTGGTACTGAGACATCAGCAACATGTGGACTTGACTTCCAGTGAGGGTGCGAGGCTGGTGGAGAAATGGCTGCCATGTTTGATTGTGGAGCACTTCACTCAACCAACTATCCACCCTTTGTCCCTCGGCTTAATTTTATTTGTTTTAATTCCCCAGCGGGGTAAAGAGAGAGGACCCCAGTTACTTGTTCCCGTTCATTACTAGTGGCAAAGAGAGAGATGTGCCAGGGCCAAATGCTTCATGTAAATCACACAAGTGTAAAACAAAATCCTGAGATTTGAGAGTTCTATTGCGAGATCATGAGTGGGGCTTAATTTTACTTAGAAATCGCGTCACTCGCGATAAATTTGCGAGAGTTGGCATGGGCCCTGCACAGTCAAACGTTTCCCATATTTCAATAACTAATAACAAAAAGCACTTAAAGAAAATGAAAAAGACCTCACCATTTTTAATTTTTAAGGATTTAAATTTTTTAAGAATTTCTCTCCTGAGTTTGCTCAGAGCCGTGTCCAGGAAATTAATCTTCAATTCCTGGAGACTCCAGAGCAATCCTGGAAGGTTGGCAATCCTAATAGCGATGAGGAGTTATTGATTTTCAAACAGGTTAGCCATTGCTCAATTGAAGCAACAATAGGACAGCCACGTACACAAGAGCTCCTGTTTCCCAAGGGTCCCAGGTATCTGCTACTCTCTGCTTATCTCATTCCTCTTTAAAATAAATGGCCTGTTACGCAGCTCACCACTGAGCTATAATTACTCCGTGAGCATTGGTGCCATGTTTTTGAATGTTCTGTGTTCTACCTGTTAGAAAGCTTTAACCTATTATTAAATGAGACTAATGTTCTAAGTTATTGGATAGGCGGAGCAGCTGCTGCTGGTGACAACCCCGTCTTCGGCCTTGGTTACTGTTTCCCTGCCAAGTTAATCATTGTCACAGACATCAAGGGTCAGTAGTAGTTAAAATAATGAACAGCACCAGTTTATCAGGCCCGTGAGCCTCCGAAAAGTTAATATTTATATATAAAAATTTTGAGACATGTCCTTTGAATTTCAGGTGTCACATTTTGTTACTCTGTTCCCTAGCCACCTACTACAACCCCCTCCCTGGCCACTATCTGAGGCTGAACCTTGGCATCCTCTTGGTCCCTGAGCTGAGCTTCGCACCACATATAGTCTCCGTCATCCTGACTGCCTACCTCCACATCTGTAGCATCACCCATTTCCACCCCTACCTCAGCTCATCAGCTGCCAAAACCCTCATCCATGCCTTTGTTGCCTCTGGACTTGGCTATTCCAATGTTCTCCTGGCCGACCTCTCACCTACCACTCTCTGTAAACATAAGCTCATCCAAAGTTCTGCTGCCCTTATCCTAATCGGCACCAAGTCACTTAAATCCATCTTCTGCTCGCAGGCCAATATAGGCTCCTAGTGTGACAACTGCTCAATTTTAAAATTCTCATCCTTATTTTCAAATCACTTCATGGTCTCGCCCTTCCCTACATCTCTAACCTCCTCCAACATTACAACCCTTGAAGATCTTTGCGTTCCATCAGTTGTAGCCTCATGCGCATCCTTGAAATCCTTTGCTCCACCACTGGCGGCTGTACCTTCAGCTGCCTTGGTCCTGAGCTCCAGAATTCCCTCACTTAAAGGTCTCCGCCTCTCTATCTCCCTCTCCACCTTTAAGCTGTTCCTTAAAACCTACCTCTTTGACCAAGATTTTTGCCACCTGCACTAATAATGTGGCTTTGTATCAAATTTTATCTGATAACGTTCCTGTGAAGCACCTTGGGACATTTTACTTTGTTAACTACATTTCAAAAGCAATTCATTGGCTGTAAAGCGCTTTGGGATGTCCGGTAGTCATGAAAGGTGCTATATAAATGCAAGTCTTTCTTTTATATAAATGCAAGTTTTTGTTGTACTGTACCACACTTAAAAGAAAGTCTAAAAAAATAAATGAGAAAATGGTTGCTGCAGTCACTTAGATACTGGCCTTTCATCTTTGGGACTTGGCTTCAATTCGAGCTTTATTTAGTGCCTTTAATTGGTGTGATATATGTCTTTTCGGTTCCATTCACCCATTACCCTGTGCTCGCTGAGTTACATTCAATCCCGATCTACTCAACTTTCAAATTCTCATCCTTGTGTGTGAATCCCACCAATGGACTCACCCCACCCTATTTCTGTAACCTCTTCCAGCCCTACAACCCTTTGCGTTCCTCTAATTCTGACCTCTTGAGTATCCACAAATTCCTTCACCCCACCATTGGTTACCATGCCTTCAGCTGCCTAGGTCCCAAACTCAGGAATTACCTCCCTAAACCTCTCCGCCTCCCTACCTCTTTCTCCTCTGAGATGCCGTTTAAAACCTACCTCTTTGACCAAGCTTTTGGTTACCAGCCCTAATGTCTCCCTCTTTGGCTCGGTGTCAATATGTTTGTCTGGTTACGGTCCTATCAAGTGCCTGGGGATGTTTCGTTAGGTTAAAATGCACTATATAAAAATGCAAGTTGTTGTTAGGGTCCTATGTGAAATGAGTTGGGCAGTCTCAATCCAGTTTCCTTTGGGCATAGGTCGATAGTACAAAACTGTCCTAAGTTGGCACTAATTGGCAATGTCATTCAGATTGGCCTGTGGTTGGTTGGTGCGAGAGGTGGAAAAGATGGCACACTGATGCAGTAGAGGGCGCTCTTCTGAGCTTGAGGCAGAGGCATGGTGTTGGGGAAAGAGAAAGGGAAACTTAAAATGAGCATCTAGGTGTGTTATTGATCTTGGAATGCATGTGCATAGTGCTGACGGCCTGGAATTAGAAGTGTCTCAATCTTCAGCATCCTAATAAACACAAACAAAACGAGCAAGAAAACAAATCATTTCCTGCTGGTTTCAAAGCAACATCCCAATAACAAAATAATATTCTCTAACTGAGCTCAGAATGCATGAAGAACAATTTTTCTCCACTTCACTGCAGGCTCTGCTTATTTATAGCACACAGGTCCCTTTTAGCAGCAGAATAATACTTTGTTAAAATATACGATATAATGCTCCTGGGTTCTGTCCTTATGAAATGCCGTGAACAATGCCGCAGAAGATCTGCTAGCCTATAGGGAAGTGTTTAATCATATTTTAAAACTATTATTTTACCCTTTTATTACCACCAAAAACAGATTAGCTGGTCAATCATCTCATTTACTGTTTGTGTGCTCGCAAAATGGCTGCCACGTTAGTCTGTGTAACAGCAGTCATTGCAAAGTACTTCATTCTTTTAGTGCTGTATCTCTAAACTAAACTAAACATTATATGTGAAGCCCTTAGAGAATTTTTTTTTAATTCATAGGATAAAGGCATTGCTAGCAAGGTCAGCATTTATGCCCATCCCTTGTTGCCCTTGACAATGTGCAGGTGAGCCACCTTGAACCGCTGCAGCCCATCTGATGAGGGTGCTCCTACACTTGTTAGATAGCAGGATTTTGACCCAGCGACAATAGCAATATATTTCCAAGTCAGGATCATGGTGTGTGACTTGTAGGGGAACTTAGAGATGATGGTGTTCCCACGTGGTTGCTGCCCTTGTCCTTCTAAGTAATGGAGGTTGCAGATTTGGGAGCTGCTTTGGGAGTTGTCTGAGAGGTGATATGGTTTGAGGCCTGTGCTGGTGATGGGTCTGTACTGTGCTGTGAAGCCTGCATTGGTGACAGTCCTGTGCTATGATACATGGCCTGTGCTATGTTATGAGGCCTGTGCTGTGGTTTCAGGATTGTGGTGGCGATGGGCCTGTTCTGTGCTGTGAGGCCTGCTTTGGTAAGGCCTGTGTTTGGCCTTTGGTGATAGGGCTGTGCTGTGTTATGGGGACTGTACTTTGGTGTGAGGCCTATACATTAATAAACTGATTCGTTATGATGTGAGCTCCATTAAAATGACCTGTTTCTCATTTGCAGGCATGGATTGATGCAGGAAAGTGAGAGATTTGGGCAGCTATGTTATGTACAACAGGGCTCACTGGGACATAATCACACTGGTGACAATGTTCTGGGATACACAGAGGATGAAACCACCAGAAAATACAAAACAGGAAGGGTGAGTACAGTGAGGCTAGAGTTGGACCAGCAGCTGCCTTCAACCTGAGGCTGAAAAATCACCAAATACACTGCAGAATTTCACAACTTCATTATTATTCTTTATTACTCGTGGAGGACAATAGGTGTAAAGACATGAAGTTTAGATGATGTGGCAGAGGTGTTGTCACTTAATGTCTGATGCACTAACTTTTTGCCACCCATTTTCCCCCTTCTCCTGAAGGCACTGATTCGTACTGGGGTAGAGTTCCACTGGTGTCGGGCACCCTCTGGTACCTCACCGAAGAGGCCATTCTTCATTTGTGAGCCTAAACAGTGAGTAGTGCCAGGGTATTTGACTATTGGGGTCATCAGAACCAAGCCTGATCCGATCCTCAAAATCTGTGAGGGGTGCGATCCTGCCAGTTCCGCTGGGACCATGCCTGCTGCAGGACACCAGCACTCACCCCGCTGAAGTTCCAGCCTCTGCTCTTCTCAAATCCTGGCCTCTTGCTCAGCCCCGATTTCCATCACCTCACCATTGGTGGCCATGCCTTCAGCTGCCTAGACCCTAAACTCTGGAATACCCTCCCCAAACCTCTCCGCTTCTCTGCCTCTCTGTCTCACATTTACTCTTTTAAGACGCTCTTTAAAACCTTCCTTTTTGACCAAGCTTTTGGTCACTTATCCTTTTATGTGGCTCAGTGTCAAATTTCATTTGATAACGCTGCTTTCAAGCACCTTGGAACATTTTCCTATGTTAAAGGCACTATATAAATGGATGTTGTTATTGTTCAGGAAGTTATGGGATGGAGCCTGAAGGAGCGTCATTTAGCTTTGTGTAGAGAGGGTTGCATCTGTGGTGCCCCCAACCCCCCGCCCTCCCACTTTTACCAGGGATCCCAGTAACCCTAGCATAAGGTGTCCAGCCCGGCGGGTATAACCAGGACATCCCCCACCGCAAGGAAAGCATTAGTTGCAGTCCTAAGTGTCATGCATGTCAGAGAACATATTTTTTCCATTCCATCCCAATCTTTGGGTGGTCAAAGCACCTCCCTCCACTGGGGGCCTTTTGCACCTTTCTGGAGGCCTCATCTTGTGTGACAAAACATCCACTGAACACACGCCGGTCCCAATGAGGCCATCAAAATGGGAATTCGGGGAGTGCCCACCCTTAGCCCTGCACCCTTCACATCAGTGACCTTGTGTTGTGTAGTTTGAGGCTGCATCTCCAACCAAGGCTATTGGAAACTCCAGTGTAAGGCCGAGACCAGGTTGCAGCAGAATTTCTGGCTATTCTGCTGGACTTTACCATTGATGTCTGCTGAGTCAATTTGGGACATTGTCCTTATCTGACATCCACACATGTACATTCAGGCAGAGATCACTGTTTAGTAACCAGCAGGGAATCCTGATATTTACCTCTTCATGTCCCAACTAAGGCCAACTGTAGCACCCCACCACTGCCCAGGCTGGGAATGACTGACTCACATCGCAGCGCTCTGGATATTTACCACTGGGTGGGCAGGGGATCAGACCACTTGTAAAATTCAATTCCATTCCATTAACATTTGGGATTCAGTACCCACTGGATTTCTCAGCCTTCATACTGGAAGACGCTGAGTGACTTCTAAAAATTTGGAGGGCCGCAGGCTGGAATGGAGGTTGGGGTGGAATTAGTTGTCGTCTGTTTTAACAATGGAGCTCAGGAGGCTGTTTCATATCTCAAGCTTTATTCCAAAATACCAGCTCCTTTCTCTGAGTGCCTGCAGTTTTAATATCAGCCTCATCTCTGATCACTGGGGGCTGATGGGAAGCTGCACTGGACTACTGGGGGCCTCAGCCACAGGAAAGATGTATAACAGGTGACTGATCTGATGTTATCTGTCTTACACTACATACCAACATGAAAATGACCCCATCATGCGATACTTGATTGATGATTTCATCAACGCAATCAAGCATTTTTGAGTTCCATTCTGAAAAGATTAACTATTGGAAAGCAGGTGCGGATAACAGGTGGGAACAGGATTGTGACATTCCCGCCCCCACATGAAGAATGTGCCCCCCTGGGTGAGGGTGCCCAGTACCTGTAGAAAAATACCACAGGGCGAGTCAGCTCCTTCGGCAGCGGAATAACGGGCAAACGTGACAGGGAAAAATTCTCCTGTATTCTGTTCTGTTTCATGCATGAATATTTTTGTTTCAGCAGCGGGTAATCAGCACTCACTCGCTCGCTCGGGCAAAGAAATAGGAGCTGGATTTTTTTGGGGGGTCAGGGAGTGGTGCACAGTCAGGAGGGAGTGGTGCACAGTCAGGAGGGAGTGGTGCACAGTCAGGAGGGTGTGAGGTGCAGTCAGGAGGGAGTGAGGTGCACAGTCTGGAGGGAGTGAGGTGCACAGTCTGGAGGGAGTGAGGTGCACAGTCAGGAGGGAGTGAGGCACAGTCGGGAGGGAGTGAGGTGCACAGTCTGGAGGGAGTGAGGTGCACAGTCAGGAGGGAGTGTGGTGCGCAGTCATGAGGGAGTGTGATGCACAGTCAGGAGGGAGTGTGGTGCGCAGTCAGGAGGGAGTGTGGTGCGCAGTCAGGAGGGAGTGAGGCACAGTCAGGAGGGAGTGCGGCACAGTCAGGAGGGAGTGCGGCACAGTCAGGAGGGAGTGAGGTGCACAGTCAGGAGGGAGTGTGGTGCGCAGTCAGGAGGGAGTGTGGTGCACAGTCAGGAGGGAGTGAGGTGCAGTCAGGAGGGAGTGTGGTGCGCAGTCAGGAGGGAGTGTGGTGCACAGTCAGGAGGGAGTGTGGTGCACAGTCAGGAGGGAGTGTGGTGCACAGTCAGGAGGGAGTGGTGCACAGTCAGGAGGGAGTGTGGTGCACAGTCAGGAGGGAGTGTGGTGCGCAGTCAGGAGGGAGTGTGGTGCACAGTCAGGAGGGAGTGAGGTGCAGTCAGGAGGGAGTGTGGTGCGCAGTCAGGAGGGAGTGGTGCACAGTCAGGAGGGAGTGTGGTGCACAGTCAGGAGGGAGTGGTGCACAGTCAGGAGGGAGTGTGGTGCACAGTCAGGAGGGAGTGGTGCACAGTCAGGAGGGAGTGTGGTGCGCAGTCAGGAGGGAGTGTGGTGCGCAGTCAGGAGGGAGTGTGGTGCACAGTCAGGAGGGAGTGAGGTGCAGTCAGGAGGGAGTGTGGTGCGCAGTCAGGAGGGAGTGAGGCACAGTCAGGAGGGAGTGAGGCACAGTCAGGAGGGAGTGAGGTGCACAGTCAGGAGGGAGTGTGGTGCGCAGTCAGGAGGGAGTGTGGTGCGCAGTCAGGAGGGAGTGTGGTGCGCAGTCAGGAGGGAGTGTGGTGCGCAGTCAGGAGGGAGTGAGGCACAGTCAGGAGGGAGTGAGGCACAGTCAGGAGGGAGTGAGGTGCACAGTCAGGAGGGAGTGTGGTGCGCAGTCAGGAGGGAGTGTGGTGCGCAGTCAGGAGGGAGTGTGGTGCACAGTCAGGAGGGAGTGTGGTGCACAGTCAGGAGGGAGTGTGGTGCAGTCAGGAGGGAGTGAGGTGCACAGTCAGGAGGGAGTGGTGCGCAGTCAGGAGGGAGTGTGGTGCGCAGTCAGGAGGGAGTGTGGTGCGCAGTCAGGAGGGAGTGTGGTGCGCAGTCAGGAGGGAGTGGTGCGCAGTCAGGAGGGAGTGGTGCGCAGTCAGGAGGGAGTGTGGTGCGCAGTCAGGAGGGAGTGAGGTGCAGTCAGGAGGGAGTGAGGTGCGCAGTCAGGAGGGAGTGTGGTGTGCAGTCAGGAGGGAGTGAGGTGCGCAGTCAGGAGGGAGTGTGGTGCACAGTCAGGAGGGAGTGGTGCACAGTCAGGAGGGAGTGTGGTGCGCAGTCAGGAGGGAGTGTGGTGCGCAGTCAGGAGGGAGTGTGGTGCACAGTCAGGAGGGAGTGGTGCACAGTCAGGAGGGAGTGTGGTGCGCAGTCAGGAGGGAGTGAGGTGCAGTCAGGAGGGAGTGTGGTGCACAGTCAGGAGGGAGTGTGGTGCACAGTCAGGAGGGAGTGTGGTGCACAGTCAGGAGGGAGTGGTGCACAGTCAGGAGGGAGTGTGGTGCGCAGTCAGGAGGGAGTGTGGTGCGCAGTCAGGAGGGAGTGTGGTGTGCAGTCAGGAGGGAGTGAGGTGCGCAGTCAGGAGGGAGTGTGGTGCACAGTCAGGAGGGAGTGGTGCACAGTCAGGAGGGAGTGTGGTGCGCAGTCAGGAGGGAGTGTGGTGCGCAGTCAGGAGGGAGTGTGGTGTGCAGTCAGGAGGGAGTGAGGTGCGCAGTCAGGAGGGAGTGTGGTGCGCAGTCAGGAGGGAGTGGTGCGCAGTCAGGAGGGAGTGTGGTGCGCAGTCAGGAGGGAGTGTGGTGCGCAGTCAGGAGGGAGTGTGGTGCGCAGTCAGGAGGGAGTGAGGTGCAGTCAGGAGGGAGTGAGGTGCACAGTCAGGAGGGAGTGTGGTGCGCAGTCAGGAGGGAGTGAGGTGCAGTCAGGAGGGAGTGAGGCACAGTCATGAGGGAGTATGGTGCGCAGTCAGGAGGGAGTGTGGTGCGCAGTCAGGAGGGAGTGTGGTGCGCAGTCAGGAGGGAGTGTGGTGCGCAGTCAGGAGGGAGTGGTGCGCAGTCAGGAGGGAGTGGTGCGCAGTCAGGAGGGAGTGGTGCGCAGTCAGGAGGGAGTGTGGTGCGCAGTCATGAGGGAGTGGTGCGCAGTCAGGAGGGAGTGTGGTGTGCAATCAGGAGGGAGTGAGGTGCACAGTCAGGAGGGAGTGAGGCACAGTCAGGAGGGAGTGTGGTGCACAGTCAGGAGGGAGTGAGGTGCACAGTCAGGAGGGAATGGTGCACAGTTGGTGGAGCGGGGGGATGGAGATTAAGTGCACTGTGGGTTTTTCTAGAATTAATTGTTCTCATCTGATTGGAGAGTTCATCCTAACCAAATAACCAATAATACCACATGGTCAGTAATCACCAACACTGCACACACTTTAACAATCATGCATTCTTCCAGAGCCAAAGCTGCTCGACAGATAGACAAACAGGCAGGGTAGTAGATAAACAACAGACTAGTAGATACACAGGCAGACAGGGATGACAGGTGAATAGAGAAAGAGGTAGATAGATACAGCAAGAAGAACAGGGAGAGAACAGACGTCAATGGCGATTCAGCATTAGGCATGCAAAATAGCAATAGTTAGTATATTTTGGTGATAAGATGTAAATGTGGGGCCTCTCCAGCAAACTCTGACAGACATTTTCACTTTCCATGTGAGCAATAAATATACTGACAGTTGTGGGTGGGCGGACAGTTATTACCCGCAACCCCCTCCGCCGTCCAATCCCCCTTTCCAACAATTTTACCCACAATTTCTCCTGGTCTGCATATTCCTTCCTCAAAACCAGTTATCTAGCAGTTATCTCAGTGCTATTTGTGGGACCTTGCTACAAACAAGTTGGCTGCTGTGCTTACCACCACAACGACAGTCACTGCACTTCAAACCCATGATAGGCGAGGAGTTGATGGACATTTCTGAGCGATGTGCTAAGGTGCTGTGTAAATGCAAATCCTTTTTTCTTCTTACACCCAGGGATCAATGGAGTCAGTGAAGGCATTTGGTGGAAAAGATCTCGGTTTCCACGAGGGCTACACCTCCCATCCGCGGGGAGACTCCGAGGATGCACTGTCCAGACCAGCATGCAGCTCTCTCCAGACCTTCACTGGGATAGAGGTTACCAATGTGTAGAACAGAGCTGGGCACTGAGGGCTGCTGGAGGGAGTTAACCAACAAGGAAAAACCTTTCAAAATAAGCTGGCCTGTCAGAACATCAGAAGGAAAATTGAGGACTTTCCAGCCAAGTGGACAGAGGTTTTTTTTTGATGTTACGGGTTGGGTCACATTTGTCTCCAATTGGCTGTCCCAACTGTTCTGGGAAAGCTAATGAACGCCAACTACCTGGAAAGCTGCCTCTTATTAAGCAGGTGGAGTCGGTGTCACCCATTGGTTTACTGTGCCCCAGGATGAGGGGGTTTGGTTCCATTCTGAAACCAGCTTTCTCATGTTGAAGGTCTGACTTGCGATTGGATGTTTATTTAACTGAATGTAGGGGGAACAGAAAGTGGACATTGTGCTTACTCTAACATTTATCCCACAAATGTAACTTTTTGTTTAGATGGAGGTGAGCTAACCTTGCTCCTAATTGTGTTCCCTAAAAGATAGGGTTATATATCAGAGATAAACCTGCCATTCACACATTAATGGGGGATGTTGAAGTAGCTAGATCCAGGGGGCAGGCATGATGTTGTACTAACTCTGGCCTACTGTACCATAGCACCAGCAGCAGCAGCTCTGCATTTGTTACTGCATCATTCACCTGCAAAAAGCAATCAATGTTTAAAAGGGAAGGAAAGTCTGGAGGACTTTTACTTCAATGCATTTCCTCTTTTTATATAAAAGAATTATAACTGTTGACAGACATTCCAGATATGTCTCCCAGTTTGTTTCTAAATGTCAGTATTATTGCTGCCAATGGAGACCCTCAAGTGGGGTCCTCCTCCTTGCTGGGCTTCTGCAATGATGTGGGTTACATAGGAAGCCTGGGATTTTATGGGCCCCGAGACAGGATCGGGGGCGGGGGGTGGGGGGGGGTTGCACAGAGAATTGTGGCGGGCGGCCGGTGGGTGGAGGACCCATTGCTTCCCCATCACCAAGCGATCTTCCCGGGGGTGAGATAGGCTGACGACAGCCTCCCAGCCCAGAGGCAAATTGAAGCCCTTAAAGTGGCCTCTTAAGGGCCAATTAATGGCCTTTCCTGCCACCTCTGGAATTTTACCAGTGGCTGCGGGGGGGGGGGGGGGCCTTCGCCGCGCGGGGAGATCATCATATAAAATGAGGCACCTTCTTTGCGGGCTTGAGGGGGGGGTCCCTCCCTCGTGGGCAATTTGTGGCCCACAGATGACCCACTGGGAACCAATTCACTTTCTCCCCCTCTCCCCCGGACCGCAACATCACAACCCTCAACCCCCTCACCAGGGCCTTCTGGATTGGCCCCGGCGACCCCGCCTCACCTATCTCTTGTCTGGTGTTCCAGTGCTGGGCCTGGGTCCAAGGCCTCTGTAGTACCGGCGGTGGCCACTGCTCCCAGTGGCACTGCTGTTACTGCTAAGCAGATAGCCCTGTGATTGGCCGGCAGCTCTTGGAGGCGGGATTCCTGTCCTTAAAGTCTTTAAAGGGAAGGGGATCCCACCTTGTAAAACTTTGACAAAAATGACCAGAGGATCGCTCCAGGGGGAGGGGGGTTGACAGAAAAAGGCAGAGGCAGGGCTCCCCACACCTTTTCAGCCCGGTACCAGAGCCCCATCTCCAGCACAAAATCCAGCCCAAAGCGTCCCAAAGCCACTCCATGGCAAACAGAGCACGCGACTGCAAACCAACCTGAAGGTCACTCCCGAGCTGGATGACCCTGGGAGGCCACGCTACAGACGGGGTAGGGGGGGGGGGGGTGGGTGACATTCCCTGCCTGCAGTGTAATTTCCCAGATCTGGGCTGAGAAAGGCTGATTTCAACTTGCTCCCCCTGCTATTTTCAATGAGCTGCTCCAGAACCTTAGCTGAGAATGGCTGCCACTAGAGAACCTTGCACATCCATGTGTGGGGAGGGCCATATCGGGAAAGTATTGAACATGGAACTGACCAGCAAAAATCACCCACGTTCAGCGAGTTGAACCTAGCCAGGATACTGCCAGCCTTTAATGGGATTGGTCACCATTTGCCAAATATTGATATACAAATATTACAGCAACCCAGTCTGCTGAAAGGTGGAACAAATTGGGCTATTGGTTTGGACAGTTCAAAGTTGAAGCCTTGAGCTGAATTTGATAGGTCAAGACTCCTACAGTGTCCTAAAGGGTAAAGTGAGCCATACAGACCATGAAGCTCCCAGGTTCAGTGCCTGTTGTGTTCTGAGTTAGCTGAACCTAACTAGCCCAGCATCAGTTGGGATGTTGCATTTGCCCTTGGTGTCCATGGGGAATTTACTATCACCTATTTTGCTATGGAACAAAATCAGAATTACCCCCGGTAAGTGCTCAGAGGTGTGATCCCAGAGAATATGGCTGAAGAAATTAATGTGATCAACAGAAGCTACAATACATTTGAGTTGTTTAAGTCTATTTGGTATGCTTTGTTCGCTGTACGCCTACTGTATTTTCCTGGTTGAAGAAAGCAATAGGTTCCGAAAAAGAGTAGGACAGTTAAACATCTAAGTGAGTCCATCCTATAGAACAGTGCAGTAGGTTGTATATTTGAACGGTCTTACCCAGCTGTACACACGAACCAGGGAAAAATCCAAGTACCGTTTGTGCACTAATGATCGCTCATATTTCATAGAGTCATGTAACACAGAGTGAGGCCATTCAGCCCATTGTGCCAATGGCGACTGTATGAAAGAGCTATCTAATTAGTCCCGCTGCCTTGTTCTTTCCCCATAACCCTGCAATTTATCCTTTTCAAGTATTTATCCACTTCCCTTTTGAACGTTACTGTTGAATCTGCTTCCACCACCCTGTCAGACAGCGCATTCCAGATCAGAACAACTCACGGCATTAAAAAGAATTTCCCCCTTTCCCCTGTAGTTCGTTCACCAATTATCTCAAATCTGTGTCCTCTGGTTACTGTGCACCCATCCCGCTAGTGGAAACCATTTCTCCTGAATTTACTCTCTCAAAACCCTTCAAAATTTTGAACCCCTTCATTAAATCTTAACCTCCTCTGCTCCAACGAAAATGATCCCAGCTTCTCTCATCTCTCCACCTAACTGAAATCCCTCATCCCTGGTTGATTCCTTTAGCTAGAGAATCATGGCTATTTGGTTTGAGGGATTCTGGACACTCAAATAGCTCAGAACACAATCAGCTCCACTGCACAGGTTTATGTCAGGGCTGTCGGACACTTTGACCACGCTTACTTTGATTCTGGGCGAGTGGCATTGGTTTTCAGTTGAGATGGAGAGCCAAGTAGAAGTGAGTCATCCCAATTAGGGCTGGGAGTACAAATATTGTTCAACTCAGCTGGTTAGATTTAAAGCAGCTGCCAGTCAGTTGTAGAACAGCATTGTTAAACCAGTTGCAGAGAAGCACATTAGAGCAGAGAGCCCCTGGCTGATCTGGAGAGCAGCGGGCTGCAAAAATGGAAGAGTAGGGCAAGACTCGGCAAAAAGATAAACTTACAGAAAGCCATTCTGCGGTGGATTATATCTGTTAAGGTGCAGTGTCATCAGTACTAATACAGTTTGACAAACTAACAAACTACTCCAAATGGGTGCACTCCTGGATTGTAGAATCAAATGGTGTTTGAGCTGCTTGGCTGATGTATTTGAAAACAGCAGCCAGTCTGCCACTACCCTCTTCTATAACAAGGACAAGATGTGAACTGTTTTTCACCATTGGAGAATGTTAAACTAACTGTACTGATTTTATTTTGTATTCTGTGAATATTTGTTGAATAGAAAAAGGCAATGCTTTTTTTTAAATTTTAAATGTACTCACAAAGATTTTATATTATTTTTACGTGTTATATTATTTCAAATGTTTGACAGAAATCTAGGTTTCCAGTGTTGCCTTTTAAACGTTGCTGTTTTTTCCTCTAATCCGTTGCTGCTAATTATCATGGAAGGAATTTAGAGATGAAGGGGCATCTAAACACTCACTGATCCTCTGACAGTGATTGCTCGCAGGGTTAAACTCTTTTCTCCTGTTAAAAATTGCTCACCTCTTGGTCTGTTGAGTTTGACGAGGATTCCCAATTTAGGTTGAACATATTTCTGGAGGGGCCTCCAGCCCTCCCGCTGCACACTCCTGCCATTGGTCACTCAGCATGCTAATCCTCAAAATGCACCGCCTTCCCATGCCAATTAGGAAGCGAATAGACAATTTTTATTACCCTATTGGATAATTTGTCAGTCAGTCAAACAGACTTTTATCCCCCATGTCAAACATTTTTATAACCTGTAAACAAAAGTGTTCAAAGACATCTTTGTTAAAATGCCCCTCTAATTTTTGGTGGGAGCAGTATCCTGGAGATTAATCTTTAATTCCTGGAGAGCCCAGTGCAGTCCTGAAGCGTCGGCAACCCGAAATGTGACCCATGTGGAGGGGATGGAGACAGTTCTGAGGGGTTGGGATGAGTCTCAGATACAGGCACATTGTCTGTTGTACTGCCTGTAGTCATGATGGGTTGAGTTTTCTTGGGGGTGGGGAGCCGGAATGGTTGGCTTTACTTGATAATATCACCCAGAAAAAGGCTCTCCCCACCAGCACAGTCCAGCTCAGCAGTGGAACATTAACTGTAGTGATCAGCTTTGAGGTTCATTTCTCCCTGACCATATTATCTTAAAAACAGCCATTTCTGAGATTGGCCTCAATCTGACTTGTTACGTATGATTACACAGCCTTATTTAAAACCTTTTCTTCGGGCCTCATTTTCAGTATTTGATTATTTAATGTGTTCTCTTACCCAATATTTGTTACCCATGATGCTATTCATTCCCCTTAGAGCTGTGCGAATGAGGTCACAGGGCATGTGCAGACAACAGGCAGGCCTGAGGGTACAAAGTCACCAGAAGAAATGGGCCATCACTCCAGTCACTTAGTGGAAGGCAGTCTCCATCGATTTGACAGAGTGAGCAGTAGGGAGAGATGGAGGACGATTTACCTAACACCAGCGATGTCTTTTGACACTGTAACTGCCTGTATTGTCGGTGCTGGGCTGCTGAGGTGGAGAGAGTAACACGTGCTGGTGCAGTGAGGTGATTGCCCTTTTCAAGCTGTGCTTGAGGAAACACATTTGCTCTGGTCACTGTGACTGGTGATGTTTTAAGTACATTCAAGCTGACTTCCAAGGCCACTGTAGTTTTACTGGGAAAAAAATGAACAAAACCACAGTTTGCAATCCTTAAAACACTGGTAAAAATCCCAGAACCCAAAGCAATGAAAACAAGATTGTACTTTGTCAACTTTGTGAACCAATGGGCTATGGAGGGTGATGCCTAAAACGTGAGTAAGAATCCAGTTGCCCCACATTGTGAAAAGGGGTGACTTTATTCATTCACTGCAAATGATCCTGAGGGTTTCCTCCTTTTGAGGTAGGGCTAGAGAAATTGCTAGCGAATTGCTTTTGCCGAAATCTTCTTGAGCTGATTTACAAAATCATTACCCACAACAACCAGAACAATCACAGGAAGAGGAATAGATCATTCAGCCCCTCAAAGCTGCTCCACCACGCAATTAGATAATAGCTCTTGGGCACCTCAGTTCCACCTCCATCCCTGACTCTGTTTAGATGGTCTTTGCCCTGACTCTGGTACATGCTTTATTAATCCAGTAGAGCTTGACAAGGGCAGAGCAGCCAGTTCCTTATCCAACCTGACCAGGGAGGTAGGCAAGCATGGTGCTAACTCTGTGCAATTGTGAAGAAGGGTTTTGTTTCCATTCTGACATATTTCAAGAATTTGCATAACAATTCACGTTTAAAAACAAATTAATGGTGTCACCCCAATGGTTCTGGTGATAAAGGCGATTGAGCAGTACAGACTTGGAGACCCTGGCGTTCATCCCCAGTCAGTGCTCAGTTGTTAGCGGATCTCTGCTGAGGCAGCTCTGATTGGCCTCAGTACTCCAATGACAGGGAGGGGGAAATTGCTATCCATTGAACTGTGCTGCAAAGTGCTTGCATGGGATATGGGCTGAGGACAGAATTGGGCTCAGCTGAACAACCATTCTATGACTTTATAACCTACCCACATTCTCTGCCTAAACCCATGTGTGAAGAATGGCTGCTTGAGCAAGGTGTTAGAGGGCGTCTGGTGCCCATGGAAACTGTACCCCAGCAAAAGTCAGTACCTTCAGGAGAAGAGAGAAAATGGCCAAAAGATAAATGTTGGTTAGCTCATATTTCCTAAGGATATGTGAGACTGGTGGAGCAAATAAAGGGAGTCGACGATGCTGGTCAATTGGTGAAATGTAGTCATGTTCTGACCTAACTATTCTAATGTGCATTCATTACTTTGATATATGTGCAGTACTTCATGTAAATAAAAGATATATAAATACAAAGATAATGAATCGTGTTAGTCTCTTTAGACTCCATTTTATTTCGGGCGTGAGTGCGGAGTGGGAGGTGGGGCCAGCAACAAGCTCACATGGTGTACCGGTGTGAGGCCCAGGCTCTTGTAACTCTTGGGCCTCATCTGCAGCCTGGAGCCAAACTTCCTGTCCAAGCCCAGCTGGAATTATTACCTGGCTGGCAGGCAAGGGGGCTGCCACTGAGGACCTAAGGGATTGGTTCCCCAGTCATCGGGTTTTTTTTACTTCTATCATGGGATGTGAGCATTGCTGGCTAGGCCAGCATTTGCTGTCCATCCCTAGTTGCCCTTGAGAAAATGGTGGTGAGCTGCCTTTTTGAACCACTGCAGTCCATGTGGTGTAGGTGCACCCACAGTGCTGTTAGGATGGGAGTTCCAGGTTTTTGACCCAGTAACAGTGAAGGCACAGTGATACAGTTCCAAGTCAGGAAGGTGTGTGTCTTGGAGGGAAATGCAGGTGTTGTTCCAGTGGATCATGTTGGGGGATGATGGTGGGGAGGAGAGTTGGGAAGCAATCGTAATTGGGGAATGTGGGGGGAAGCCAGGGGCAGGAGAGGCCTCTGATTAAAACTACATCCGGTTCCGAATAACCTCATCAAACACCACCTTTTGGAAATTTGTGGGTCCCTTGACTGCCTGTGGTGAGTGGCGTGCAGAAACAGTCAGGGTGGATGTGAGGCTGTTTGGTGAGTCCATTGCTGCCTGGTCAGTTTTCTTAATCTTTTTGTCATTCTGATTTGCAATTTTTTTTACAATTTTGTTTTGGCAAAAAAAATTGTACAGACTTATGAGTGTGCAAAATTTGGTAACTCGTTGACACTGACCCATCATCTCTGGCTAGTTCCATCCAACCCACTACCTCATTGATTCTGACTACATAGTTAAGACCCAGCACCATGCGAATGTGGGCCTTGTCGCTGGAGCATGATGAGCACTTGGATCCTCGTTCAGCCCAATCTCCGTCCATGAACTCTACTCCAACCATGTCTGTAGCTGCCTGAGAGGATGGAACTGGCAGGAGACTCATAATTAAGAGGTCCAAGGACATTGGAACTAAGAAAATCTGATGACGTTACTGCAGTGATAGATTTTCATTATTATTGACAATTGTTCTGACTTTTAATCTGAATGAGAAGCTGGTGAACTGTGCAGTGTACTCACATGCGAAGTGTGCTGACTACCCAATGTTGCAACTAAGTCAGCACTAAGCTTTCTTTCCTCAGATACTGTCCCCAACCTTTTCAAAACTGCCAACCTCACACATCCGCTCATATAAACCATCCTCAAACCATCTGTCCATTCAAAATACCACCTCACCTCCAACTTCCCTGTCCTTGATCATGTTATTACCCCTTGATTCAAGCCCATCTTTATGGTAATTCCATGTTTGAATCTCTTCAGTCAGCTTTTCACCCCTGCCACAGCACTGTAACAGCCCTAATCAAAGTTACCAATGACATTCTCTGTGACAGTGGTCATGGTGCTCTATTGCCGCCTTCAGCCTTTGACCTGACTGATCACACCGTTCTCCTCCAATGCCTCTCTTCTATTAACCAGCTTGTTGGGACTGCCTTCGCTTGCTTCCACTCCTACCTATCCAATTATGGCCAGAGCATCTCCAGCAATGGCTTCTCCTCCCATCCTCACACTGTCCTCTATGGGCTCACTCAAATAGTCTATCCTTAGCCCCCTCCACTCCTCATCCGCATACTATTTTGGCAACATCATCTGAAGATATGGGACCAGCTTCCACATGTACAACACCCATCTCCACTGCATTTGTGTTGTCCAAATATTGAGTCTTGGATGAACCGGAATTTCCTCCAGTTAAACATTTGGAAAACAAAATCCATCACCTGTAGCCCCTATTACCAACAAGTGCTCTCACTATCTCCTACCCAGCCAAACTTACGTTCAACCAGACTGTCCACAACTTTGACATCCTACTCAATCCCGAACTGAGCTTCCAATCTCTCCATCACAAAGATTGCTTATTTCCATCCCTATCACTTCACCCACTTCCATTCCGTTTCAATCTCATGATACAAGCCTCATCCATGCGTTTGTCACCTCTCACCATCACACCTCCCCCCCCCACCCCCCCACCGGACTTGACCATTCCAATTCTCTCCTTGACTGGCCTCCCATCTTCCACACTCTGTAAACTTCAGCTCATCCAAAACTTGGTTGACTGTTTGTCCTGCAGCAAGTATCGTTCACCCAACACCCCTGACCTCACTGACCAACATTGGCTCCCAGTCTCCCAATGCCTCAGATTTAAAATCCTTGTCCTTGTGTTTAAATCCTTTCATGGTCTCATCCCTCACTCTTGTCCTCCACTAGTCCTACAAACTCCCGAACTCACCATTGCTTTGACTGTGGCCTCTAGCGGATCTCCCCGCTCCCTTTGCCCCACCATTGGCGGCTGTGTCTTCAGCAGCCTGGACCCCTTGCTTTGGAATTCCGTCCCTAAATCCTGTCACCTGTCCCTTTCCCTCTCCCCCTTTAAGACCCACCTTCAAACCCAAATCTTTATAGAGTCATAGAGTAATACAGCACAGAAACAGGCCCTTTGGCCCATCTGACGAAACTTTTGTTCACCCCTCCTAAAATCTCTTCCTTTGGCTTAGCATCAATTTTTACGTGATTTGGAGTCTTATTTTCTACATTGTAGGCACTCTATAAATGCAAGTGGTTATTGTTTTAATTTTTTTTAAATGACATCCCTGATGATGGCTGTAGTTCAGAATTATTGAACATTTCGGCCAAACGCTCTTCTTGCGATCGATAGTTTGCACTAAAAGTAATTACATTTGTTGTGAGATTAGATCTGGTAATCAGCGGAGTAGGGAAGGGACATAGGTTATTATTTATCAGGAGCTCTGTTTAACAATGGGAGACGTAATCACAGGCTTGGAAACAACCACTTTCAACACACTGTATAGTGCAGGAAAATATGTACCCAACAACTCAGCAGGTGAGGGAAGGGCTGGGCCACAGGATTGTTACACCAGTTTAACTGTTCTAAGGGACATATACCCTCAGTCACCTCTTGTTACCATGTTTTATATTTGATAATGTGCCTGGCCTTTGTGGATGGTCTACTGGGTAAATGCTGTGCCTGGCATGCTACTGAGCCTTACATACAAGGAAAGATTCAAGTTTGATTCCCCAGTCTCGGTAGCATTGCTACTATTGTCTTCAGTACCACCCTTCCCCCTTGAAACTGAAAGTCAGATAAGGAAAGGATCAGGATTCATAGAATTTACAAAGGAATCACAACACAAAACCAGCCATTTGGCCCAACTGGTCCATCTTTTTGTTTATTCTGCACGGGAGCAGTGTCCTAATCCCACATACCTGCCCTGTTCTCCCTGTATTCCCCCTTTCTTGAACCAGCTTCCTAAACTATTCTTAAATTTCACCATGGCCTGCTTCAATAACTAACTTTCTTTGTGAATTCGACAGCGTCATAACCCCCGTGTAAAAATGGTTTCTCCTGTTCTCTCATATTGCACCTTATATCAATTTTCCCTCATTCTGAACCCCTCAATCAGGCTGTTTCGCCTACTCTGTTTAAACATTTCCATCAAATCATCACATAATCTCCTCTGTTCTGATGAAAACAGCCCCAAACTTTTCCAATGTTTCTTCATACTTGTATTTCCTCACACCAGGTGGCTCTGCTTGCCCTGTAACCTATTTCCTCAAAACTGCACAGTGCACTGACTGTAGTCTTACTAAGGTCTGATATAGATTCAGCATCTCAACTTTTATATTGTATACTACTTGCCATAAAACTCAGTATTCCATTAGCTTAGCCATTCGAGGTGTTGCTTTTAATGACTTGTGAATTTGAATGACCAAATCCCTCTGCTCTTCTGCATTGCCTAGCCTTCGCCCATTCAAAGTAAATGATTACATTTTTAACCAAAATGTATCGCGTCAAATTTACTGATATTAAATTATTGAATTGCATCTGCCACTTTTTGACCAGTCTGCCATCTTATTAAGGCCCCT
The DNA here is from genome assembly GCF_036365525.1 of Heterodontus francisci. Classification (NCBI taxonomy): domain Eukaryota; kingdom Metazoa; phylum Chordata; class Chondrichthyes; order Heterodontiformes; family Heterodontidae; genus Heterodontus; species Heterodontus francisci. Next base: position 27,238,531 of record NC_090407.1, on the reverse strand, counting down.
TTGCTACTTCCTTTGGTTTTGGATGTATTCCTGGGGGTTTCATCACATGACCTCCTCCTTCCATCCATCCCTCCTCCATATGCCCACCATTGGTCATCCCTGCAGTGCACTGAATTCCAGCACCACCTTCCAATGCCAATAGGAAAGCAGGCTATTAATCACCTGACTGGACAATTCCTCACTTTCGATCAAACTGCCCTTTTATTCCAACTCCAATATTTTCTACAGTATTAAATGCATATGTTCCAAGAAAATGAAAATTCACACAATATTTTTAATACTCTTTGATTTTTGGCCACTCTAGGACAACCCTAGAAAATTAACAACCCTTCCCTCAATTTTGTGTCATTAATCAAAAACACTCAGGACAGGAGAGCAATACTCCCTCAAAATTGCCACTTAGAAACATTTCCTCCTTTGATCAGGCCTAGAGTTCAAAGGTGAGGGGATTAAAACTGGAATCGACTGTACTCATTTTTGAATTGTAGCCAAGGGTTACGCCCAAAAGTTAATCTCTTTCTTTTTCCTCTTTTCACATCCTGACGATCTGCTGTGTGTGCTCCTATTTCAGTTTCCAGCTTTATTCTACACCTCACGTATTCAGACACCAGGAGGATGCAAGACATGGGATGAAGTAACTTCCCCCGTTGGCATTGGGCGTGGATATAATCCGGGAGGGTTTTAGGACCCTGTGGGAAGGTCGAGCCCTCAAACAGTCCTGATTAACATCAGATCGTGGAGAAACGAGCTGGAGTTGCTGTTGGGAGGTGTCGAGACGCACGTAAAGAACTCGGAGAAAATAAAGATGAAAAATGGTTTTTTAACATGGGAGTAAAAGGTGAGTGAGAAATGGAACCGAAGGTGCTGTTTGTAGACGTGACGGAGGGGAGCAAAGTTTAAGAAGTTGTCGAACTTTTAAAAAAAAAAGTGTCCTCAACTTTTCAAACTTCTTCTAACTTGGAGTAGGTCTGAAGCTGTTTGTCCCAGAGTTCTGGGTGGGTAGGTTAATATCAAGGGCGATGTATAAGAACCCCTCAATTTCTCAGTTAACACACCCCGCCTTGTGAGTTTCAAGGACGGGTCAGTTTCACCTTTTGATCTAAGTTTGAATCTTTCTCAGTTTCCTTTTTATTGGTTTTTTTTTCTCTGCTTCAAAACAAAGTTTAGTAAGATCGGAAAGAGTCACATCAGGTTTTACAATGTCTGATCCGGATGTCTGACTTTTTTTTTCGTGGTTACTTGGCTTGTTGCGACAGGAGATGGGCGGCTGGTTTCAGGAATAACTACTACGGGGAAGTGTCTCAGCCTCACCTGAGTATCCTGAGCTGTTTCACTGGGAATCCCCTGTATTCTACATCCACCCTGTCCTCTTCATTGGTCTGTGTGATTCTTCTCCCCTCTCTCCCTCTCTTTCCCCCCCCCCCCCCCCCCCCGGCTGCTGTGGATCTCAACATTGGAACTGCTAATCCAGTCTCTGTGAAGGCTCTTTTTGCTGAATTTCCAATCTGTGGCAATTTTTTATTTCCCTTCCGCTTACACTCGTTCTTGTAAAACCCAGCCTTGCAGATTCATTTACATCCTATATTTCTTTATTTGTCCACCTTTTGGGTGGTGTTCTTGACCCTTCAATTATCTCTCATAGAGTCAGCACAAAAATGGTGGGCTGAATATACATTCTGTATGGGCAGCCTGGGGGGGGGGGGGGGGGGGGAAAGGGAGAGATATTAAGGCCTTGCTGGGAATGGTTCATTGTGTGTCAAGTTTTTTTAAAAAATCTGTTTATTTGTTAGTGTTCCTGGCTTTTAATTATATTGGGAGGTGGTGGTGCTATTTGTGACCTGTTCTTTCCCCACCCCCCACTCGTTTGGGCTATAAAGAAGAATCTCCTGGAAAGTACCAGTATTTTGACGTGGGTATTTTCAGTGAGATTTGCCTTTCTGGTCTGAACAGTTTAATAATGACTATGGCAGTAACTCATTCCCCATCGGCTCCTCTTGGTTCAAATTACAATCCTGCCATTGAGAGAGTTCCAATTAGTTTCTCTTTGAACAGGGGTGAAAAAAAAACAAGATGCCTTTCTAATGTTCTTAACTTTTAGTTATTCGTTATGCCAGTGCTGCTGAAAAAATACCAACTCCATTTTATGTCTGCTGAGGCTTTAACTGATTACATCTGAGGGTCCTATTCATCTGTTGAGTGTCTAGTTTAAGTCTTGCGTGCCCCTGTTCATCAGTTTCTGAAGTCACTACCTTACAAACGCCTAATGTGTGTCTCCACTTTTTATTCTTTCATGGGATGTGGGCATTGCTGGCCAGGCCCATTCCTAATGCCCTTGAGAAGGTGGTGGTGAGCTGCCTTTTTGAACTGCTGTAGTCCATGTGGTACAGATGCTCTCACAGTGCTGTTGGGGAGGGAGTCCAGGTTTAAACCCAGAGACTGTGAGGAAACAGCAATATAGTTTGAAGTCAGGACTTTGAGTGAGTTGGAAGGGAAATTGCAGGTGGTGGTCCGACTTCCCTTGCCCTCCTAGGTGGTAGAGAAGTTTTGGCAAGTTACTGCAATACATCTTGTATGTGGTACACACAGCTGCCACTGTGCACCAGTGATGGAGAGAGTAAATATTTAAGGTGATGGATGGAATGCTGATCAAGCAGGCTGCTTTGTCCTGGATGATGTCGAGCTTCTTGAGTGTTGTTGGAGCTGCACCCATCCAGGCAAGTGGAGAATATTCCATCACATGCCTGTCTTGTGCTTTGTAGATGATGGACAGACTTTGGGAAGTCAGGTGAGTTATTCATCAGAGAATTCCCAGCCTCTAACCTGTTCCTGTAGCCACAATATTTGTGTGGCTGGTCCAGTTAAGTTTCTGGTCAATGGTCACCCCCCAGGTGGTGTTGGTGGGGGATTCAATGATGGTAATGTTGTTGAATGTCAAGGGAGGTGGTTAGTCAGTCTCCTGTTGGAGCTGCTCATTGTCTGCACTTAAATGGCAAGTAACATTCAGGCCACATCAGTCCAAGCCTGAATGTTGTCCAGGTCTTGCTACATGCGGGCATGGACTGCTTCATTATCTGAGAAGTTATGAATGGAACTGAATACTGTGCAATTAGGAAACATCCCCACTTCTGACCTTATGATGGAAAGAAGGTCATTAATGAAGCAGCTGAAGATGGGTTGGGCCTAGGACACTACCCTGAGGAACTCTTCGCAGTGATGTCCTGGGGCTGAGATGATTGGCCTCCAATAACTACAGTCATCTTCATTTGTGCTAGGTATGACTCCAGCCAGTTTTCCACTGATCCCCATTAACTTCAATTTTACCAGGGCTCCTTGGTACTGCAGTCAGTCAAATGCTGCCTTGATGTCCATGGCTGTCACATTTGGAATTTTAGCTCTTTTGCCCATGTTTGGATCAAGGCTGTATTGAGGTTTGGAGCTGAGTGGCCCTTGCACAACACAAACTGAGCATCAGCAAGCACATTTGGTGAGGTAAGTGATGCTTGATAGAAGACGTCATCGACAGTGCTAACATTTTGATTTAAAGTGGGCTGATGGGATGGCATTTGGCTGAATTGAGTTTGTCCTTTTGTATGATCAGGACATACCTGGGTGATTTTCCATTTTGTTGGGCAGATGTTGGTGTAGTTGTAATGGAGCAGGGTGGCTAGTTCTGGAGCACATCTTTACTATAGCCAGGACGTTGTCCGGGCTCCATAGCCTTTACTGTGTCCAGTGCATTCAGCTGTTAGTTGATGCTGCGTGAGTAAATCAAATTGGTTGAAGACTGGGATCTGGGTTGTTAGGGACCTCAGGAGGAGGCTGAGATGGATTATCTATTCTGCGCTTCTCACTGAAGATGATTGTGAATGCTTCAGCCTTGTCTTTGAATGATGTGAGGGCCCTTGAGAGGGTGTGGAGGAGATGCACCAGAATTGTTCCAAGGATACAGGATTTTAGCTTCAAGGTTAGGTTGGAGAAGCTGGACTTGTTCTCGGAGCAGGGGAGATTTGATAGAGGTGTACAAGATTATGACAGGTTTAGACAAAGAAAAGCTGCTTGCATTAGCTGATGGTAAAAGGACTAGAGGATGCAGATTTAAGGTTTTTAGGCGAACAATGCGGGGGAATGTGAGTAAGAACTTTTTTACGCAGTGAGTGGTAACCTGGGACACTTTGCCTGCGAGGGTGTTGGAAGCAGAAAATATTAATTATTTCAAAAGGAAATGGGGTGGGGACTTGAAGGAAATAAACTTGCAGGGCTATGGGGATGGGGTGGGTAATTGGAATTTACTGGATTGCTGAACAGAGTTGGCATGGACTGGATGGGCTGAATGGCCCTCTTCTGTGCTGTAATGACTCTAAACACAATGCTGGGCTCTGCCATCATCGAGGATGGCGATATTCATGGTGCCCCCTCCTCTGGTTAGTTGAATTGTCCACCATTCACCACTGGATGTAGCAGGACTGCAGAACTTTGAACTGATCCATTGATTGTGGGATTGCTCGGCTCTGTCTATAACCTGCTGTTTCCATTGTTTAGCATGCATGTAGTCCTATGCTGCAGTGCCACTAGGTTGGTACCTCAATTTCAAATACACCTGGTGCTGCTCCTGGCATGCTCTTCACACCTCACACCAGGGTTGGTCCCCTGGCTTGATAATGGTAGAGTGAGGGATATGCTGGGTCATGAGGTTACAGATTGTGGTGCAGTACAATTCTTCAGCTGCTGCTGATTGCTCACAGCACCTCACGGATAGTTCTGAGCTGTCAGATTTGTTCTGAATGCATCCCATATATCACAGTGGTAGTGCAGCATAACACTGGAGTGTGTTCTCTGCGAAGACAGGATGTCGTCTCCAATATCTGTGCAGTGGTCAGTCCTAATACTGTTATGGCCAGATGCACTGACTCCTGCTCTCCCTTAGCAAACCTTTCCCCTCACGAGGAACATTAATACTGGCATAGACCAGATATGTCAAATGGCCTGTTTCTGCGCTGCGCATTCTACATAACCTACTTTAGCTGTGGTGCGGAGACTGGCTGAAGGAATGAAGAACTTTAATGTATTTAAATACTGGACTTGTGGCTTGAAACGCCACTCGAGACCTTGCGAAATCTAGGCTGATGCAGGGATGCAGTACTGAGGGGAGTGTTCTATTGTGCCCTTGAGATGAGACATTGAGTCAGGGGCCAGCAACCTTAATAACGAGCAGAGCCATTTAAAAAAAAATGTTGTGAAAAAAGCAATATCTTCGCAGCCGCAATGCTGTTCCAACAAGACAGGGACGCGTTTATGGATTGCTATGCAACTTCCATGAACTTGTGAGGAAACATTCGGCCACAGAGTGCTTCTTGGTGAATTATGCGATGAAATGATATCACTTTGTGATCCATCATTTTTTTTGCAACAGAATAATAAATCCCTTGTTTGTCCCTTTCATATTGTGTCCCATTAGTAGCAACTGAGAGTTGGTACGTATTCCTTTCGTTGTTAGGCAGCCTATAATAGCTGAGCAAATATCTTACCTCTTTGCTTGTCTTTTAAGGGGCACCAAATCAATGATCAATCAAAGTCAGGAGCTGCGTGAGTCCTTTAATGACCCGCATGCGGTTCTAGAGCCACGAGTTTCAGACCCCTGCATTAAACCCATCTGCCTGTTCAAGTGGATTTGAAAGATCCCACGTTGCTATGACTGGCAGAGGGGTAACCCGGTCAATATTTCTCCCTCAACCAAACCAGCAAAATGTAAATTACAGTCCCCACCACTTGTAGTGGGTATTGATGTCATTCCTCTGCTATATTGATGGGAAACTAAATGGCAGGAGGCAGCTCCAACAACGCGTTTTATTTTAAAGAAACATCCATTGTATTTTTATCAGTTTTTTTTAAATCTTTGAACATATCGGAAACAGAATTAATTTTTAAAAACGGTCAACCTGTGAGTTTTGTTTGCGGGAACAGTCGTGTTGGCCATTTTGTTCAACCGAGTAGAACATTTGAACAGCTGCCCAACGTCAAGAAATGGATAAGGGATGAAACCCTGAGATTATTGAAGGAGGGAAATCCATGAAGGGATTCTGTGACAGTCTGCCCAAAATGGGTGGTGCATTTTAGTAAATTTTATAGCTGGTGCAAAATGGCAAATGGTTACAACAACTTGCATTTATATAGTGCCTTTAACATAGTAAAATGTCCCAAGGCACTTTGCAGCAGTGTTATCAAACAGAATTTGACACCAAGCCACGCAAGATGATGTTAGGACGGGTAACCAAAAGGTTGGTCAAAGAGTTAAGTTTTAAGGTGCATCTTTAAAAGAGGAAAGAGAGGTTTAGGGAGGAAATTCGAAGTCGGGGCGTAGTCAGCTAAAGGAACGGCTGCTAATGTTGGAGTGATTAACATCCGGGGTGCTCAAGGGGCCAGAATTGGAGGAATGCTGAGATCTCAGAGGATTGTAGGGCTGGAGGAGATTAGAGGGTTAGGAATGAGGCTAGGGATTTGAAAACAAGGATGAGAATTTTAAAATCAAGGTTTTGCTGGATCAGGAGCAATGTAAGTCAGCGAGCAGAGGGGTGATGGGCGAATGGGATTTAGTGCGATTTAGGATATGCTAGCAGAATTTTCAATGAGCTGAAGGTGGGAGACCAGCCAGGGCAGTGTTGGAATAGTTGAGTCTGGAGTTAACCAAAGCATGCATGAGGCTTTCAGCTGCAGATGAGCTGAGGCAGGACAGTGACCGGTGATGTTATGGCAGTCGAAGTTGACTGTCATGGTGACAATATGGGGTCAGAAGCTCAACTCGGGATCAAATAGAATGCCAAGATTGGGAACAGTCTCATTCAGCGGCAGACAGTAGCCAGGGAAAGAGATGAAGTCAGTGAATAGGGAACAGGGTTTGTAGCTGAATGAAGATGATGGCTTCACTTCTTCCAATGTTTAGTTGGAAATTTCTGCTCATTGCAATACTGGAGGTCAGACGAGCAGGATGTCAAATCGGAGGCAGGAGAGGGGCAGAGAGAGGTGGTGGTGAGGCAGAACTGGGTGGCATCAGTGTACACGCAGAAACTGACGTGTTATTGGCTGATGTTGCCGAGCAGTGTGTAGGTGAGAAATGGAAGCAGACCAAGGTTAAATCCTTGGGGGACTCGAGGGTGGGACGAGAAACCGTTACAAGTGATTGCTATGACTGGAGAGATAAAAATGGAACAAGACGAGTGTAGTCCCATTAAGCTGAACGATGGAGGATGGTGTAGTCAACTTTGTCGAGGGCTACAGACAGGTTGAGAAGAATGAGGAGAGATAGTTTATCGGTCACATGGGATGTAATTTGTGACTTTAAGGGCCGGTTCAGTGCTTTAGAGTTGTGGGCAAGGTGAGCATAGATTTGGGAGGCAACAACACATTCGGCAATTTACCCAATTATAGGTGGCTGCCCCAATACGTGTGGATGGTATAAGCGGGGGTTGGTAATTGGTCACTCACTTCATTACTGTTTCAGAGATGCTGCTGTATGCAAAATGGCTGTAGCATTCGTCTACCTCATCACTGCATTTCAAAGTGGTTACTTGAGGTGGCTCGGAGCCAATTTTGAGTTGGCTGCTTGTTTTTTTATTTTCAATTTCTTCTCCCCTTCTCTCAAAGGGGTTGATTCCAGCACCAGTTAGGGATCCATGGGTGCTGTCCTAGAGAGTGAGGCCTTCTAATTTGGGAGCTCATCGTGCCCTTGTCTTCAGCTGCCATCTAAACATGATCCCTTTCCATCACAGATCACTGGTGGTGAACACTAGTTGCTTCCTGTCCCAGGAACGCTACAGTTAGTTATAATGACTGAGATCACCTAATGCAGTGCAGACTGTGAATTCAACCTGCTGCCTTCCTCCATTGTGTGGCTCGGAGGCTGAAATGTCACCTTGGAGCAAATTGGATGGATTCATCCAGGGCTTGATGTCCTTTTTAACTGGACACTGGAATTTTGCAGTATTAGAATGTCAATCTAATGGTGTATACAAGGTGGTACTATCTTGGTCATGGGGCTGCTGCCCTGTGATCCGTCTGTGCTTTCCGTTGCTTGTGTTCCTTTGGGCTACCCTTGCCCTGGATGCAGAGCTGCAGTAACCACAACTTGCATTTGCATAGTGCCTTTTAATGTAGTAAAATGACCCAGGGCGCTTCACAGGAATGTAATCAGTCAGAAAATTGAAATCGAGCTGAAGAAAGAGATTTTAGAACAGGCAACCAAGAGCTTAGTTGTAGAGGAAGGCTTTTAAGGAATGCATCTGCAGCCCTTCTGGTGCCTTGTGTGATAGAGTGCCACAATACAAGAGATGATTTTTCCCTGTGGTGTCTGAGTTGCACGCTAATGCTGCCCCTCGCTCTCGCTCCTGGTTGCATGCAGGCTTTTCAGATTGCCCTTACAGGCCACTAGTGCAGATCATGCTTGGCTGACCTCTCCTTTTACGCCCTCCCTGCCAGAATATTTAAGCCATGGTTGTCCTTTTTTCAGCCAGGTTACAAGTATATAAAAAGGAGAGCAGCTGAAATAAAGTTAGAGGCAGAGACAGCAGAAATTATCATAGGAAATGGCAGAGATGTTGAACAAATATTTTGTGTCCGTCTTCATGAAAGACACACATTACATACCAGCAGTAGATGGTAACCCAGGGGCTAATGAGAGAGAGGGATTTAAGGTAATTAATAATAGCAGAGGAAAAGTATTGGAGACTCTTAAGGTACTAAAGGCTGACACATTCCCATGACCTGATGGCCTACATCCTAAGGTTCTAAAAGAGATAGCTGCAAAGATAGTGGATGCACTAGTTTTCCAAAATTCCCTAGATTCTAGAACAGTCCCAGCTGATTGGAAGTTAGCACTGCTCCTCAAGAAAGGAGGGAAAGAGAAAACAAGTCTGCAGGCCATTCAGCCTGATGTCAGTTGTCGGGAAATTGCTGGAATCTATTAAGGAAGTTTTAATGCACTTAGAAAATTGTAGAGTGATCAAAGTCAACCTGGTTTTATAAAAGGGAAGTTGTGCTTAACACATTTTAGTTTTTTGAGGATGTAGCTAGGAAGGTAGATAAAGGGCAACTAGTAGATGTAGTATACTTGGATTTTAAAAAAATCATTCGATAATGTGCCACGTAAAAGATTAATAAGCAAGACAAGGGCTCATGGAGTTGGGCTAATGTAATCGCATGGATGGGAATGTAAGCTGTGAGGAGGACACGGGCTGCAAAGAGATATAGACAGGTTAAGTGAGTGGGCAATTGGTGGCAGATGGAGTATAATGTGGGCAAGTGTCAGGTTCTTCACATTGGTAATAAGAATAGAAGAACAGAATATTTTTTAAAAGGCGTGAAACTTTTAAGTGACTTGTGTATTTGTACGAGGAATTCCAAGTTTCCATGCCATTACAGCAAGCAATTAGGAAGGGAAATGGCATGTTGGTCTTTATTACAAGGGTACAAGAGAAAGGAAGTTTTGCGACAATTGTAGAAGGCTTTGGTGAGACCACACCTGGAGTACTGTGTGCAGTTTTGGTCTCTTTATTCTAAAGAAGGGTATACTTGCATTTGAGGCGGTAAAACGGAGGTTGACTAGATTGGGTTGTCCTTTGAGAGTCTGTGTAAATTGGGCTTATACTCTATGAAGTTCAGAAGAATGAGAGGTGATCTCATTGAAACATTCAAGATTCTGAAGGTGCTTGAGAGGGTAGGCACTGAGAAGTTGTTTCCCCTGGCTGGGGAATCTAGAACATGGGGGCACAGTCTCAGGATAAGGGGTCGATCATTTAGGACTGAGATGAGGAGAAATTTCTTGGCTCAGAGGGTTGTGAATCTTTGGAATTGTCTACCTCCAGAGGGTTGTGGATTCTCCATTGTGGAGTATATTCAAGACTGAAATCAGCAAATTAAATGTTTGATTTTTTTCAAGGAATTGAAGGGATAAGGGGAGTAGGCAGGAAAATGAAGTCGAGGCAGAACATCAGCCATGATTGTATTGAATGGCGGAGCAGGCTCGGGGGCCAAATGGTCGTCACCTCCTGTTTCTTATGTAAATGTTTCAAAGTTCAGCCTATAGTGAAAATGACACATTCCAAGCGTCAGATAAAATGGTGCTGTGGAGGCCATAATATGGCAGTGGTATAAATGACCCCATATTTTTCTTTAGTCCTTGGGCAAGTTATCTGTCTTTGCATATCTTGGTCAAGAGTGAGACGCCTCTCTTTTCCCTTCCCTAGGTAGCTTATGTTCGAACGTCAGTGAACATTGGAATTGGCTCCCTGCTCTTTTTAAGAGCACGTCAGTATTTGCTGCTTCTACAGGTTAGGTTCACACAGCAGCTGCCTGCATTTATATAGCTCAAACCAGCCCTTTAATCATTGATTTATTCTCCCCGGTAGTGCATATATTTTACAGTAGGTTAGCAGCTGCATTAAATAATGTACAAAGGAATCTTACACAAACACATTAGCAAGTGTGCTGCCAGAGGTAAAGCACCCATTTCAGTAGGATTCCAGTGTTCCAACTTGGCAACCAGTCAAACCTCATCTATTCATAATTGGTAATGAGCCTCCTTATCTCCCTATGCCCTAAGTGTACAGTACTGTGGAAACTGACTGTGACTCCTGTCCCTGGTGATCTGCCTGTGCCTTGGAGATTGTAATGGTTGTCACAGAGTGCCTTTGTGCAAAGGATTACAAACATATGACCATGGAGCAGGAGTAGGCCACTTGGCCCTTTGAGCCTGCTCCGCTATTCCATAAATTCATGGCCGAATTGTTTAATCCACATTTCCACCTACCCTCAATAACCTTCCACCCCCTTGCTTATCAAGAATCTATCTACCTCTGCTTTAAAAATATTCAAAGACTCTGCTTCCACTACCTTTTGAGGAAGACATTTCCAAAGACTCCCAACCCTCAGAGAAAACATTTCTCCTCATATCTGTCTTAAATGGGCGACCCCTTATTTTTAAACATTGACCTCTAGTTCTAGATTCTCCCACAAGGGAAAACATTCTTTCTACATCCACCCTATCAAGACCCCTCAGGATCTTGTGTTTCAATCAAGTCGCCTCTTACTCTTCTAAATTTCAGTGGATACAAGCTTAGCCTGTCCAATCCTTCCTCATAAGACAGCCCGCCCAATCCAGGTATTAGTCTAGTAAACCTTCGCTGTACTGTCTCCAACTCATTTACAGAATCACAGAATAATACAGTGCAGAAGAGGCCCTTCGGCCCATCGAGTCTGCACCGATGCATTAAAGACGCCTGACCTGTCTACCTAATCCCATTTGCCAGCACTTGGCCCATAGCCTGACATCCTTCCTTAAATAAGGAGACCAGTACTGTACACAGTACTCCAGATGTGGTCTCACCAATGCCCTATGTAACTGAAGCATAACCTCCCTACTTTTGTATTCAGTTTCCCTTGTGATAAACAATAACATTCTATTAGCTTTTCTAATTTGCAGTACCTGCATACTAGACTTTTGTGATTTCATGCACTAGAACACCCAGATCCCTCCACATCTTGGAGAGCTCTGCAATCTCATTATTTAGATAATATGTTTTTATTATTTCTGCCGAAGTGGACAATTTCACATTTTCCCACATTATACTCCATTTGTCAGGTCTTTACCCACTCAGTTAACCTATCTATGTCCTCTTCACAAGTTACTTTCCTACCTATCTTTGTGTCATCAACAAATTTAGCAACCAAACCTCCGGTCCCTTCATCTAAGTCATTTATATAAATTGTAAAAAGTTGAGGCCCCAGCACTGATCCCTGTGGCACACCACTCGTTACATCTTTACAACCAGAAAATGACAGAAAATGTTTATTTTAATCAACTCCAGTTGTTTCAGTCCTGGTGTGTTGAAATCTCATTTAACATGTACAAATGATGCTTTTAGTGCCTAAGTTCTCATCCAGAACTCCTCCTATCCAAGGATACCTTGAATAAATATTCATCTACTCACTTAGCTGTAAAATTATTCCTGTCCAGAGAGGGATGCCTCCATATTCTTTCTGGTCTTAACACCCCACCCCAAATGATGTAATTTCAGTCATCTTCTGTGTAAAAGAATTGTTAATTGCCACACTAGGAGTCACTTTGTGTCATGTGGCTGTAGGTTCAAATTCCACTACAAGGATCTCCTCATTAAGTCTGACAGTTGAAAGGTATTACTGTCTTTTAGATTATTTGTTAAACTGAGGCCCTACCTGCCTATTAATGGTAGCTGTAATAAGATCTTATAGTCCTGGAAAGCTGGCGAATTGTCCCAATGTCTGCTTGTAAAACCAGAGCAGCTCCAACAATGGGTATTTTTCACATCCCCACATTATTACTTCTGCAGTCCCTCAGGAATAGAGGCTTGGTCCCTTTGTCTTCCTCATCTACCTGCTACCCTTTGTCAGCATCACCTGTAGTTTCCACATGTACACTGACACACCAGGCTCTATGTTTCTAAGACCCCTTACTCACTCCCCCACTGCCTGCGCGTTAGAGTGCTTGACTGCCATCCAGTCTTGGATCAGCCATAGAATCCTCAGCTAAACGTCAGGAAGACAAAATCGTCGTCTTTGGCCCTTCCCACATACTCTGTACCCGTACCATCATTTCCATCCTCCTCCCTGGCCACTCTTCCAAGTTGAATCAGGTTATTTTCAACCTTTTGCATCCTACTCGACTTCGAGCTGAACTGCCGATTTCGTATCCTCTCCACTGCAAAGACCGCTTACTGAGTAGAATTCTTCCAGTTAGTGTTGTTTATGAAGGTTTTGCTTGCTGTATTTGAATGATATTCATACACTTGATGTATGTCAAGGAGCACAGCTTAACAGAGAGAAGGCAAGTTCCTTCATTTTTGGGATGATTTGGGAGCATTTATTGCCCATCCTTAGTTGCTCCTGAGAAAGTGGTGGTGAGCTGTGGCCTTGAACCTCTAACCCGTATGGTGAAGGTATTCCCACATTGCTGAAAATTATGGGAGGACAGTGAAGAATTGTGGAGTCTGAATGTTGAAAACCCACAGTAGGTCTTGCAAAATTGCAACTGATCATTGCAGGATCATATTTGCCAATGACTACACAGACAGGAATCTTTTACTACATAATAACCTGGTGAGAAATGGTGGGGATTCCTGGCAGCAGAGGGCAAACATTGAAGTGGCTTCTCTGTAATAGTTACTTCCTCAAAGGTGCCCTCAGGTCTGCAGTGTGCAGAAGCAGAGGTATTTTACTCCCATGGCACAGATGACTTCAAGGAGGTGAAATCCACGCCATTGGGATTTGGAGCTTGACCCTGTGGGTCGCTGGAACAGAGTCAAAAAATGGAGAATGTGTAATTGCATCTCATTTAATGCCCCGGTGGCCAGGAAAGAGACAGACATCGGGGCAGAGGTCTGGAGGTCACAGGATTTCCTTTGGAGTGCAGCTTTCCTTGGTACTTCCTCTTTCAGTAGAAAAACATCTTTAATCATGCTGTAGTCTGTGTACTGTGTAACGTATATGAAGAGAGGGGAGTTTGGTTCTGTATGATAACGAATAGTGTATTCCTGCAAATTGAATTTCTTGCCTTAACGAGAACTAACACTTTGTTTTGTACTGCACTGCTGAGGAAGCATCTGTGTCTGTGTCATAATGTGGAATGACTGAGGTAGTGAGCTGAGGTAGTGTCATTCCCTTCTAAAAAGCACAGGGAAAGCCTGAGCAGTTTGTAATAGTTATAAAAACGTAGTGTTTGCTTCAGGTGTCCTGCATTCTATAATTGTACTCTGAGGTTGACATGCTGTGTTCTATTAATTTTGGCTCCATTTATTCCATGTCGATCGAAGCAGTTGCCTAGCAGGATCCCTGACTGATACCTGATGACATTCACGATGAAGGATTTGATGCTTATCTATAATTACATCTGAACTAGGAGCAGGAGTAGGCTATTCGGCCCCTCAAGCCTGCTCCACCATTCTATAAGATCATGGCTGATCTGTTTGTGGACTCAACTCCACTTTCCTGCCTACCCCCAATACCCTTTGACTCCCTTGTTTGTCAATAATCTGTCTACCTCTGCCTTAACAACGTTCAATGACCCTGCCTCCACCACTCTCCAGGGAAGACAGTTCCACAGACTCACAACCCTCAGAGAAAAAGTTCGCCTCATCTCCATCTTAAATGGGAGACCCCTTATTTTTAAACTGTGCCCACTCGTTATAGTCTCTCTCACAAGGGGAAACATCCTTTCAACAATCATCCTGCAAAGTCCCCTCAGGATCTCGTGTTTCAATATAATCACCTCTCAATCTTCTAAACTCCAATCAATACAGACCCAACTTGTCCAATCTTTCCTCGTAAGATAACCCTCTCATCCCAGGAATCAGTTGAGTGAACCTTCTCTGAACTGCTTCCAATGCAATTATATCCTTCCTTAAGGAAACTAAAACTGTACACAATACTCTAAATGTGGTCTCACCAATGCCCTGTAAAACTGTAGTAAAACATCTCTCCTTTTATATTCCAGTCCCCTTGCAATAAACAACAACATTGCATTGGCCTCCTTTTAATCACTTGCTGTACCTGCATACTAACCTTTTGTGTTTTTCATGTACTAGGACACCCAGATCCTTCTGCATCTGAGTTCTGCAATCTCTCTCAATTTAAATATGTTGCTTTTCTATTCTTCCGGCCAAAGTGGACATGTTCTCATTTTCCCACATTATACTCCATCTGCCAAATCTTTGCCCACTCACTTCACCTATCTACATTCCTTTGCAGACTCCTTATGTCCTCTTCACATCTTAGTCTCCTACCTATCTTTGTGTCATCAGCAAATTTAGAAACTGTACTTTCTGTCCCTTCATCCAAGTCATTGATATAAATTGTAAATAGTTGAGGTCCCAGCACTGATCCTTGTGGCACTCCACTAATTACAATTTGCTTGCCAACTTGAAAACAACCCATTTATGCCTGCTATCTGCTTCCTGTTAGCTAACCAATCCTCTATCCATGTTAATATGTTACCCCTTATAAACATGGACTCTTATTTTGTTTAGTAATCTTTTGATGTGGTACCTTGTCAAATGCCTTTTGGAAATCCAAGTACACCACCTCCACAGGTTCCCCTTTATCCACGTTGCAGAAACTTCCTCAAGGAACTCTAATAAATTAGCCAAACATGATTTCCCTTTCACAAAACCATGTTGACTGCCTGATTGCATTGAGATTTTCTAAATGACCTGTTATAACCTCCTTAATTACTGGGATATGGATTGTGTTTCCCCTATTTCCCCCATCTCTGATGATGTGCTGACTGACTCTGTCTTTGTGACTGCAGATTGGTGTTGTAGGTTAGTTGACTGTGGAGGCCATTGTAATTGAGTCTGATCCTGCCCTTGTCCTAATGTCTCTGTACTTGCACTTAAGTACAAGTTAGTGGATCAGGGCCAAGAATCATGGCTGACTTCTATTTTCTCCTTTTTTTTTTTTTTTTTTTTTTCCCCTCCCCCTTTCCCCAGCCACCACCAAGTTTGTTTGGCACTGAGCACCACCCTAAATGCTTCCCCTTTTAAGCATTTGCTTATTCAGCACAGAATGGATGCTAAACCTGGAGTGTTCGGCCTATACGGTATAGGGCAGTTGTTGTGCTCACTCTCCGTTAGAGAGCTTGCACTTTGCAACAGAGGATATTGATTGGGTGCTGGAATCTTGGCTGATTCCTTTTTGTTTTCAAACCCATGCTTTCCTCTTTTAAATGTGTTTTGTATATTTCATCCTGAAATGAAAACTTACAAAAGCAGCAAAGGGAGGCTGTGACACACAGGATATGACGATTCAGGCAATTGAGAACAGACTGGAGCTTAGGATCGCTGCAGGTCCCATCAACAATGTGTCATGCAGGCCCCCACATGCCAAGAATGAGGCATGTTAATTTTGCCACATGGACATTAAATTTCAAATTTAATGCTGGGAAGAAGAGAAGGCCTGTGACCAGGGCAGTCAGACTGGCTGGAAAGACACTTTTGCATATTAACAGACAATTCTTGAACGAACCCGGCAATGGGGTCAGCTGCTTGTGCGCAGGTGCTGACGCCATTTTTAAAGGGCTTCAAGCCCTACCAATTAATTTAAATATTACCTGTTGCTTTAAATAAAATTTATATACATTTAATTTGCCCCACTCCCCAATAACCATAGAATTAATTGCTTGCCCACTTTTATCCCCCCAAAACACTTACCTTGTCCACCTGACCTTCCCCCCACCCCCCCACCTCCCAAAAGTACACAAACTTTAAACTAACCCTTCCCACCATCCCCTACACCAATAATATTAATTTGACCCCACTCCTCCCCCTCTTGCATTGAGAAACCTATCTCCTCCCAACCAGTGTTACATCTCTGTTCCCTGGAAGGGGATCCAAAGGCGCAGGAGTGCTGGCCAGTGACGTGAAGATCGCACCGGGACAGACGGCGGGAGCATAAGGGTAATTAATTCAATTATTTAAATTAATTTAAATGGCTCTCCCGTCGCCAAGCGCCAGGTGGCCGGCACAAGACCTCACCACCGCTGGCAATATCAGAACCAGGCCTTCCTGGCATTGGGGTGTGTGGCTGCCCTCTCCTGGAGTCATTTTCCTCCCCCTCCCACCCCGACCCCCCAACATCCAACGTCAGGGGGTCTGTAAAAATTCAGCCCAGATTAACTGGTCATTGAACTCCTTTGCCTTGAGTAGAATCTTATGTGCAAAATGGCTGCTTTATTTACTTAATAACACTGTGCGATGTCACTCATTCCAGGTTCTGAGAGATATAACAAGGCTGTATGTAAATGCAAGTTTACTCATGATTGAAAAAGATAGTGCCTGGTTCTCATCACGCATGTTCTAAGTCGTCATGACATCTGACCTAAAGTATTTAATATGGAAACAAGCTATTCGGCCCACCAGGTCCGGGCTGGTGTTTGTGCTCCGCACAAGCCTCCTCTTGCCGCAAAATGTGATGGCCCTTTTAGTTCTGTTCAGTTATATTGACGGCATTTGTCAGTAGAAAGGGGAATGAATGCTCTATCTCAACACACCCGGGGACCTGCCTTTTCTTGGATTCCCTGAGCAGTCATTGTCGGCAGTAGAGAATGCCAGCCTTGTTCCTATTGACTGTGCAGTGTGCCCCACCATCACCAGTGGTGCACCGGGCTTGTAACCAGGGAAGGGCAGCACTTTGGAACCACTGTCCTGGCATCCCCCACATCAGTAAAAACATAAACGAGTGAGTCAAAGCAGGAGCTTTGGAAAGCACTGAGCTGGTCAGGCAGCATCTGAGAGAGAGAAGCAGAGTTAACATTTCAGGTCAATGACCTATCACCATATATATAAAAGCAGAGTTATTTTAACTCTTGTATTCATCTTTTAATTGTGTCAATGGTTTGATTATATATAGGTGAAGGGTATTAATTGGGGTCTTAGTTAAACACTTGTAAGCAGACACTCAGACTGGGGGAGGGTTTGAGTGAGGAGTTACATGTGACTCTGCACAATAAATGTGAAACTGAGGAAATACAGGCTCCAGCATTATCCTTCCATAACCAGCTTTCTGGGATTTAATATGCTGTCTCATGTATTCAGTCCTGTGAACTGCAAGTGTTCTGTCCAGTCAATAACTACCTTCCTTAACCTGGAGCTCTCATGTCTTCTAGCCCATGGTGCACAACCCCTGTCAGCTACAACCAATCATTTTTTTTAAAAGTCTTTGTTCGAATTATTTTAAAAACACCAGGATTGAGACTTGTCTGGGAACAAATTGAGGTGCAGCTTCCCAGTGGTAGTGACTTGGCACCTGAACTTCACTTTGTGCCTAATTTAATTATGATTTGAATGTGTTCTGCACATATTGAACAGGACTGATGGTGAGAAGAACCTAAAGGCAACAATACCAGTGAACAGGTGTGTACAGTGAACACCCCATTCTGGATTTGCTGTAACAGCTTGAATTTAACACTGGTGGCTGAGTTTAAATAATTCATTGTTGTCCGTAACGCCTGCCAGAAGCAAAAGGTTGACTGTTTCTGTTGTTTCCTGGTCATTTTCATGTGCCTGTTTGGAGTTGATTCTGATCGAGACAGTCCAGGCAGAATGGAATGCAGTAAGGCTGGTTAGCAGTGACCAGGCCCCACCTCCTGCTCCACCTCTCTTCCCATAGATCGCACAGTCAGCTGCTGGTTGTATATTTTAAATTTCCTTTCCAGGACTGCAAAGGTATAAAATTCTTTACTTTTTCTCCCTTTCTTCAATATTCAGGCTTTTAAACCCAAGCTTGTGAAGAATCTTGACATCGCCTAGTCATGACTGCTGCTTTATCCCAACTCTTGCTCTTTTTTTTTGCTTTCACTTGAACCCTGGAGGTGTGCTGTACTTTGGCCCTGATGAGAAGTTGGCTACTGCAATCTAAATAGGGGGCGATGCAATTATAGGAGGAAGAATGAGGGAGTCCCACAGTTTTGATTCTCAGAGAACTAGCAGGAGATGGAGTGACAAATCTAAGAAATTCTGGAAGAGATTATACCAAGAATATATGGTAAGGCCATTATAGGCCCCTATTATGAAGTTTTCCTTTTTAAGGAGTTTTGATTTAAGACTTTTTTCTGCAGATTGGGTTCGAATGAGTGGACAGTGTCCAGGGTGGCTGTTTTTTTTTAATTGAGCCGGGCTCCACCAAGGTTATAAAGATTAGAAGAGAAGGTAAATGAGAAAATAGTGGCCTGGTGATGCCAAGCTTAAATTTTGAAAGCCTGTAGGTTAGAGCAAAGAGGGAAGATTGAAGGAACTGAGCAGTTTGACAGGTTTTGAGATCATCGGAAAGAACAAGTTGATGAAGAAATGATGCAATGAGTGTTTATTTCAGCACAGCGAGGGTTTACGGCCTTACTACCTTTTACTATATAATTTATTTTATTCATTCAGGGGATGTGGGTGTTGCTGGCTAGGCCAGCATTTATTGTCCATCCCTAATTGCCTTTGAGAAGGTGGTGGTGGTGAGCTGCCTTCTTGAACCGCTGCAGTCCTTGTGGTGTAAGTACACCCACAGTGCTGTTAGGAAGGGAGTTCCAGGATTTTGACCCAGTGACAGTGAAGGAATGGCGATATAGTTCCAAGTCAGGATGGTGTGTGGCTTGGAGGGGAATTTGCATCTGCTGCCCTTGTCCTTCTAGGTGGTGGAGGTCGTGGGTTTGGAAGGTGCTGTTGAAGGAGACTTGGTGAGTTGCTGCAGTGCAACTTGTAGATGGTACACACTGCTGCCGCTGTGTGTTAGTGGTGAAGTAAGCGAATGTTGAAGGTGGTGGATGGGGTTCTAATCAAGTGGGCTGCTTTATCCTGGATGGTGTTGAGCTCCTTGAGTAGTGTTGGAGCTGCACCCATCCAGGCAAGTGGAGAGTATTCCGTCACACTCCTGACTTGTGCCTTATAGATGGTGGACGGGCTTTGGGGAGTCAGGAGGTGAGTTACTTGCCACAGAATTCCCAGCCTCTGACCTGCTCTTGTAGCCACAGCAATTATGCGGCTGGTACATTTCAGTTTCTGGTCAATGATAACCCCCAGGATGTTGAATTGAACAAAATCTCTTTATAATGTTTGTGTGAGGAGCAGATACTCTGTACGTCACATGGCTGATGAGGGCCAACATTGTAAAAATAATGAAAGATTTAATATCTCTTCAGCTCAACACTGGATTTCGCCTCTTGCATAGAAAAATGCTGAGGTGGCAGCTCGTTGACTCGTTTTGTCTTCTGTCTTAAAGCTGCTAACTGTTTTACAATGTTTATGTGTGAACATGCTTGCTCTCTTTGGCAAGAGCATTTAGGCTGTTACCTGCCACAGATACTGTACAATGTTGGCACAATTTCAGAATAAAAGCAATGTTTATCTTATCTTAAACATGTCTCATTGGTTCTTAGGCCAAGAAAAGTTGGAATGTCTTCCAAGAAAGTAGGGAGGATGCTGCTTTGATTATTGTTTGCCAAGTCTTAGCCTCGAGACACGAGCGAGGGCATCGTCACCTGGATTTTTGCTGTCTTTTTGATGGCTTATGTATTGAGTGTAGATTTGCTGCAGATATTCAAAAGGCAGCTGCACAAGATGCTGTCTGTGGTTGTTATCATATACAAAAGATATGTGAGGTGTTAAATGATGTCTCATTTTCCAAGAGATCACAGTGACGCACATTGGTAGGGTATTTCCCATTTTTTTTTCTCCTCTTCCCTAAATTGGCCTTGAATTTTCTTCTTGGCTGTTGTCTGGAGATTCCATGGCTGCTGATGTGGGCAGGGGCACTGGCGGTCGTGATGCTTAGTTGCAGCACGACAGTCTAGCACAAGATCGATCGACCAACTGGTCTTTTCCTGTCCACCCCTTGATGCCAAGGAAGATTCCAATATGTGAGTGCAACCAAATTGGAATAGTTTTGGTCCTTTTGGGTGACTGGGCAGTTGGAAGTTAATGAAGTAAAATCAGGACCAAGGGTGGGATAATGTGTTAATTGGGGCAGTTGTTGATTTGCAGATGAGGGTATTATGGAATAAATCAGTGAAACCCCAGCACAATTTTTATGTGGGAGAAAATAGAGATATAAAAGTTGTGTTATTGCTTGTTGCCTGTCTGCAAGACTATGTTGAGTTGTACTCATTTAATCAGAGGAGGAATGTTACTGGCTGATTTAGGGGTGGCGCAGTGGTTAGCACCGCAGCCTCACAGCTCCAGGGACCTGGGTTCGATTCTGGGTACTGCCTGTACGGAGTTTGCAAGTTCTCCCTGTGACCACGTGGGTTTTCGCCGGGTGCTCCGGTTTCCTCCCACAGCCAAAGACTTGCAGGTGATAGATAAATTGGCCATTGTAAATTGCCCCTAGTGTAGGTAGGTGGTAGGGAATATGGGATTACTGTAGGGTTAATATAAATGGGTGGTTGTTGGTCGGCACAGACTTGGTAGGCCGAAGGGCCTGTTTCAGTGCTGTATCTCTAAATAATAAAATAATAAAAAAATAAAAAGAATGAGAGAACAGAGATCTGTAATAATTCTGGGTTTCAGGAATTTTAAGTTACAAGGAAAAGTTAAAGAAGTGATGCTTATGTACTTTTGGAGAAGAGGAAACCTGTAAATTTTTTCCAGATTATGCAAAGAATTAAAATAATGAATGTGTATAGAGGATGCGTGACTGAATCGGAGAGATTGTCAATGTTCATGAACTGTCTCCACCTCTCAGGCTCTTGTTGAAGGTAAATAATGACTGCGATCGTCTGAATGCAATCTCGCTAATTATCAACAGCTGCAACAATGTGCTCTTGTCACACCTTTAATGTACACAGAGGTGTGGGCAAAACTGAGACTTGGAGAAAGGAGGTGTTACTACAAGCGGTGACCAAAGAAAGTGGGTTCTCGGGTTTTGAGGAAGGGAGGGAAGTGGCGAAGCCAAGGGAAGGAAATCTAGAGAGTGGGATTCAGGAGACTGAAGGCATGGCCATCCATGATAGAATGAAGGGACAGGGGAATGTTCAGAGTCAGAGAGAGTGTGTTTGGGGTTGGTTGTTATAGGGCTAGAAGTAGTTAGAGATTGGGGGTCATGGAGAGATTTGAAGACTAAGACAAGAATTTTAAATTTGAGATATTGGGAGACTGGGGACAATGCAGATGAATGAAGATGAGTGTGTTGGTGGTTGGGACTTGGCGAAGGATAGATGAGCTGTAGTTTATGGGAGGTGAATTATAAAACAGCAGTGGAAAAATGGAATCTCCACGTGACCAAGGCATGAATGAGAGGTTCCAGCGTTGGTAGGAGCAAAGATGTTATGAAGGTTGAGGTAGATGATCTTTGTATTATAGAGGGTAGAGAGTTGGCAACTCTGTTTAAAGTTGAACAAACTACTTAACTTGTGAATAGTCTGTTTCAGCCAGAGATGAGAGCCCTTATAAATCCTTCATCTGCATTCTTGTTTCCCAACTTGGAAGTGGTTTGAATAGCGGTGAAACTAGAACAGACTGTGTAAATTAACTCTATAAATGTCCATTTTCTTTCTAAGAAATGATGCACTGTAAAGGGCTTTTGTCTGATGACCAGTCGTTTGAGTTTTGCATTATTTTGGGTGGGGGGGAAGCGGCTTTAGTGGGGTTTTTCTATCTGATTTAGTTGGGTCTTGGTGCTGCTGGCTTCTGATGCTCGGGCCTTGTCGATCAGCAACAACCACACAGTAAATTTACTGGACTCAAAGGCAAGTTGCTGAAAAGGCCCAGTTAAAAATGGGCCTTCTGGGATACTGGCCAGAATAAATCTGGCAAGCTTACACAGTAATTGCTATTGACCAGTGCATCTGGATCCAATAGCCCTACCACTTGACTAAAGTCAATGTAAAAGCTGTAAATGTTAGAAACACTCAGCAGATCCGGGAGCATCTGCGGAGACAGTAACAGCTTTTCAGGTCGATGACCTTTTGTAGCATCTGCAGTACTTTTCTTTTTCCAATATAAAATCTTCTGAGTTCCCTCTTTCCCCCTCCCTCCTTTGCGATGAGTTGATGGCTCATGCCTGTCAGCAGTCTCTCTCATGCCTTCTTTAGCCTGCTTTGATCATAATTCCCACAACCATGTTCCTTCAGGCAGTGAGAGTTAGTTCGCAATCTGTGATCAAAGCTGTCTTAAAAGTCTTGAGCTTCAAATGCTGCCAGACTAACTTTTGAATTGCTGCAAGGGCGTTTCTGTGAAGCATGGCATGTTCCTCAGCTGCGTGTCGTGATTGGCCCTTGGTTGTTTTACCAGCAGGTCCGCATTATTTGCCCGGACATGAAAAGTTGCTGAAGGTGCAGGCTGCTCATCTACCTCGCATCAGGCAGCATTTTAAGCTGCTGCTTTTCAGACTTGACGTGCTTAAGATTGAACACCAGGATTGTATTTGCTCAATCTCTCTAGTGCTATGGAAGCCACACAGGGAGGACGAAGAGAACCAAATTTAGAAGAAGAATCTCAAATTTTTTGAAGGCGAGCAAAGCCAATAAGTGCAGTTTGAGATGGTTGAGTTTCTCTAAACCAATTTTTTTTTTTCTTGCCTCTAGGCGTAAATGTAAGCATGTCTAAATCATAATTCATTATTAGTGGTCCATAAAGCCTGGTGTCTTGTGTTTGCTGTTTTAAACCCTGCATGTATGCGCTGGTTGGGGAGAATTGTGTAAAAGTTATTTTGGATTGCTGCTGATTATTATAGCTACGGGAACAGAGGCCCGTCTTCCTCTCGAAGCATCGTCTTCAATCTGTGTCTCTAACTTGAAGCTGCCTTCCTCTTTAAATGTTGGAGCTCTCTGGCCTTTGGCCAGATGGGCTTACCATGTGATCAAAGGTGAATGGCCTCATGCTGAAGGGCGCAGCTGAATGTGAAATTTTATAACCTGAGGAAAGGCCGTTTGTCCAACGAGTAGGCCTTCGCCATAATCTCCTTCCCTCCCTGGCTGCTCTAATCCCACTGATTGGACTGGTGACCAGTGAGTGTGGCAGCAGGAAGCCATGAAACCGGTAAACTGGGAAATTGTAAGTTATGCAGAAAGTAGTTGGATTATTGAAAGCTTGTACTGTAAAGCAGGGCACTTGAGAGGAAAGCCAGAGAACAATTAAGGGGATGAAATCTGTGCTCAGTTTGGGTGGTAAGAGGGGCAAAGTGGGAGCTCGGTGGTAGTTTTATTTCCTTATGAAACAATATGGTGAGTGGACTTAGAGCTCCATGTATTGAGGACACAATTAGGCCTCATCGCTTACGGGTTAAGGAAAGTGTAAGTAAAAGTATCTTGGAGTAACCACTTTACACACTGTATAGGATAGGTGGTCACCTTTGGATATAGACCTGGCTGAACAAAAATAATGGGCAGATATGTGTTTGAACAGGATTAGAAAGTTGTGCGTTCTCACCAAGGCAGGAGGTGGGGGGTAGGGTCCAGGTGGTCCAGATATAAAATCTTTACAGAAATGTCGTGCAAGGCCCCCACCTGCCAAGAATGAGGCACATTAATTTAGTCATGAACATTGATTTTTAAACTGTCGCTGGAGCGTGGAAATGACTTGTTAAACAGATCAGCTGTGGCTGGAAAAGACATTTGCATATTAACAGTGACAAAGGACCATTCCCTGACCCATTCAATCCACAATGGACCTTGATCACCAGGTATTGTGTGTAAGAGGAGCATTCCAGACACCGCTAAGGCGATGCAATCTAGCAGTGGTTAGACCAGCTGGTCCCATGACTAACTGGCTGTTCCAGGGTCGTTTGGACTGAAGAAAGACTGTTTGCTCCTGGACTGAGAGAATCTCTCCTGTCTTCTCCATTTCTTTCTCTCAAGCCTCTGAATCCACTGAAGGCACATGAACCCCAAGAGAGAAAAGTCTCCTACAGTGAACAAAGTTGAAGAAGAATACTGGGCCACAACGAAAAACAAGATCTACCTACAATCAAGGACTCTACAGTAAGCTCAAAGAACCATAACAAAACCCCTTCAGATATTGCCTCAAATTTTCCACTTTTTCTCTTCTCTGTTCTGTTTCTATTTGCATGTGTGTATCGCGTATACATGCTAATATAGGCGCGTCATGTATCTGTAGGCATCAACCGAATTAGCGTTTAAGTTTAATAAATTTCAACTTTTCTTTAAACCTAAAACCTGTTTGTGCTGGTTTCCTTGCCTTATAATTGGAAAGCGGCGAACAAGGATTCACCAAGGCGGAGCTAAAACACGGTGTTTAAAACATTAAACCCTGTCACAGTAAGACCAAGTGAAAGCTGAGAGGGACCCCTAGACATCTTTCTCACCTGGTTGTAACAGAAATATCACATAATGCAAAGTAAAGTTCCTCGTGTTTGCCCCATCAAGTACAGCACTAATTACATACAGTAAAGCTACCTCTACAATGTCCCAACTCGGTACCTGGACCCTAATCTCAGTAAAACATGGAGTCACAGCGCAACCTGACATTATAATACTAGCAGAGTAATAGTATCCTATAATCTCAATGAGGCACTGGTGCAGTAATGGGTTCTCCTTGAGATTGAGCCCAAGGCACATCAGACCACCTAGACACATTTTGAAAGACATTTACAGCTGGCAGTTCCATCCCATGAGTCGCAGGTTGCAGTGGTAAAAGGCCAATGTTATCACTTAGTTCCCTCCACTAACACTCAGTCATCAATGAGCGGCCTTGTGTTTACAACGATGCAGCTATTTACAAATGCAAAGTTGTTCACAGTAGCTGTCTCTTGTGAAATAAATGGGGATATTGCAAGGCTGGTGAACACGTAGGTTGGGAAGCACTTATACTGGTGAGAACATCATTTGAGGCTTCCAAGCTGAGCACTGTGATTGAGGTGTCAGTGTGATGTCTGTGCACCCATTATGCTTGGTTTTCTGTACTTTATATTGTAGCTGTTCGTGTGCTAAAGGCATCATTATTTCTTTAAGTGCACTTCTGTGTTGGTAAGAAGTGGAGTGGTACAGTAACAATTGGAGGAAGAGAGAGCAAATGGTGTTTGTGTGTGTGTGTGAGAGATACTAACTGTTGGCTAACAGAAACCAAAGCAATTAGACACTCAACAGGAAGAGCATGAAAAAGTGACCCTGCTCTTCTGGACTCCTTTGAAATATTTTTAAATGGGATCCTGATTA